>NC_036849.1:25521515-25538179 GCF_002910315.2 Salvelinus sp. IW2-2015
GCAGCCATTGGGCGCCAGTTAGGCCGCCCATGTTGTGCAGCCAGTTGGGCCGCCCAGTGGGCGCCCAGTGGGCCGCAGTTGGGGCCGCCAGGTGGGGGCCGCCAGTTTGGGCCGCCAGTTTGGCCGCCAGTGGCCAGTTGGGCCGCCAGTTGGGCCGCCAGTTGGGCCGCCAGTTGGGTTGCCAGTTGGGCGGCCAGTTGGGTTGCCAGTTGGGCCGCCAGTTGGGCCGCCGGTTGTGCAGCCATTTGGGCAGGCAGTTGGGCAGGCAGTTGGGCAGCCAGTTGGGTCGCCAGTTGGGCCGCCAGTTGTGCAGCCAGTTGGGCAGCCAGTTGGGCAACTAATTGGGGAACCCTGCCAAAACTCTTTGTGCCACTATTTAACAAGGGACCAGCTTCTGCATTCAGAATGACTGGGAGTGAATGGTAGCCGTACAGAAAGTTTGGCATCAAAGTGAAAAGTAAACACAATCGTACTGAATTTCAGCTAACTACTCAGCGAACACATACTATAACTGTCATTCTGTTCATAAAAAATAGAAGAATCTACAGCCACGTTATTACTGGATTTCCTGACCGCTGGTCACGTTTTCAAGGCTAATCCTGTAGAATCCAGCAACAGCGCTGGTCCCATGAATTTGTTTATTTTCTAACGCTTCAGCATGGAATTATTACGTTGTCTTTACCTTCCCATTTTCAACCTAGAAGCAAAGCAGGAAGTCAAATCAGGAAGTACAATATGTGCTGTGGTTTGTTGATTCCAATCATTTGAATGAACATTCTACATTACCATGGAAATTATTGCATTACAATACCAGGCAGCCATTGCCATGAGTTTACCAGCCAAATTGCCAGGATTAGAGGTTCCAAACCTGTTCTATTCATTCCTGTTCAATGTGTGCTAGTGCTGCACCTTGCTTGCAGCTTTTTATGTGTGCTCGTTTGATACAACACCTTGCTTCCCACTTGGCAAAACTGGTGGAATCAATGTTGTTTCCACCTCATTTCAACCACCAAAAAAATCGATGTGATGATGTTGAATCGGCGTGAAAAACTGATTGGTTGGATCAAACGAGATGGTAACATTTTTTGTTGATTTTACATTCAATTCATGTTAGTTGAAAAATCTACCAAATGTAAATGAAAACTAGATATTGAACTGACATCTGTGCCCAGTGGGTTGTTTCAGCAAGGAGCAACAAAGTTTCGTCACGTTGTTAAGAGTCCATATTACCACAGAAACGGACTCAACCGCACGAATGCCCGGCCGTCCTGTCTTCAGTCAGCAGTTCGTTACCAAAAATGTTTTACGGTTACATGGTGATTGTGCCAGCTCTATCTAACAAACACACACACACACCACACGACACACACCACACACACCACGCCCACACACACACACACACATTCACAGCCACACACACACCACACACACACACCACACACAACACACACACACACCCACACAACACACGAGGTGCTTAATAATTAGAGGGAGACTACAAAGCCTCCAGAGTGGAGGAAACTTATGCGTGCAGTTGGGTTGGGCAGAGTAATCGTTCAAATGTGTGGGTTCCAGCAAACGAATAGAGGACTGGTAATAGGAGGCAGTAAACTAGCCACAGAGAGAGGATATAGAGAACAAAGAGACAGAGAGAGGACAGAGGAATTGGATAGAGACAGAGAGAGACAGAGACAGTACAGAGACAGATAGGAGAGACAGAGACAGATAGAGAGACAGAGCGAGGAGAAAGAGAGAAAAGGAGACAGAGAGAAGAGAGAGACAGAGACGGATAGAGAAGACAAGAGAGACAGAAACAGATTAGAGAAAAACAGAGAGAGACAGAGAGCGAGAGAGAAGAGAAGAACAAGAGACGAGAGAGACAGAGCTGAGATTAGAGAGACAGAGCGAGAGAGAAAGAGAAGACAAAGAGACAGAGAGACAGAGACGGCTAGAGCAGAGAGAACAGAGACGGATAGAGAGAGGACTAAGAGAGACAGAGCAGATAGAGAACAGAGAGAGACAGAGAGGGAGAGAAAGAGAGACAAAGAGAAGAGAGAGACCAGAGTTACAGGATAGAGAACAGAGAGGAGAGAGAAAATACACCTCTAAACTTACAGTGACTTCAATATGAATTACACTTTAACTTTTCATACATTTTGTTGTTTACTGCTGATTTTAAAATGTATTATATTGAGATTTTGCTCACTGGCCTATGCACAATACCCCATCATGTCAAAGTAGAATTAAAATGTTTTTAGAAATTGTTAAATATAAATGAAAGTTAAATGTCTTGAGTCAGTAAATGCATTCGGGAAAGTATTCAGGCCCTTGACTTTTTCCACATTTTGTTAAGTTACAGCCGTATTCTAAAATGGATTAAATAAATAAAATCATCAGCAATCGACACACAATACCCATATGAAAAGCGAAAAACAGGTTTCAGAAATGTTTACAATATTTTACAGTTGAAGTCGGAAGTAACATACAGTTAGGTTGGAGTCATTAAAACTTGTTTTCAAACACTCACACCATTTCTTGTTAACAAACTATAGTTTTGGCAAGTCGGTTAGGAACATCTACTTTGTGCATGACACAAGTAATCTTTCCAACAATTGTTTTCAGACAGATTATTTCACTTATAATTCACAATTCCAGTGGGTCAGAAGTTTACATACACTAAATTGACTGTGCCTTTAAACAGCCATGGAAATTCCAGAAAATCATGTCATCACTTAGAAGCTTTCTGATAAGCTAATTGACATAATTTGAGTCATTTGGAGGTGTACTGTGGATGTAATTCAAGGCCTACCTTTAATTCAGTGCCTCTTGCTTGACATCCTGGGAAAATCAAAAGAAATCAGCCAAGACCTCAGAATTATTGTGACCTCCAGAAGTCTGGTTATCCTTGGGAGCAATTTCCAAAACGCCTGAAGGTACCACGTTCATCTGTACAAACAAGAGTGGCGAAAGTTAAACACCATGGGACCACGCAGCCGTCATACCGCTCAGGAAGGAGACACGTTCTGTCTCCTAGAGATTAACGTACTTTGGTGGCGAAAAGTGAAATCAATCCGAACAACAGCAAAGGACTTGTGAAGATGCTGGATGAAACAGGTACAAAAGTATTCTATATCCACAGTAAAACGAGTCCTATAACGACATAACCTGAAAGGCGTTCAGCAAGGAAGAAGCCACTGCTCCAAAACCGCCATAAAAAAAAGCAAGACTTACAGTTTGCAACTGCACTTTGGTACAAAGATCGTACTTTTTGGAGAAATGTCCTCTCGTCTGATGAAACAAAATAGAACTGTTTGGCCATAATTACCATCATTAGTTGGAGGAAAAAGGGGAAGGCTTACAAGCCGAAGAAACCAACCCAATCGTGAGGCACGGGGTGGCAGCACATGTTGTGGGGGTTCTTTGCTGCAAGAGGGAACTGGTGCACTTCACAAAATAGATGGCATCATGAGGTGGGAAATTATGTGGATATATTGAAGCAACATCTCAAAGACATCAGTCAGGAAGTTAAAGCTTTGTAGCAAATGGGTCTTCCAAATGGACAATGACCCAAGCATACTTCCAAAGTTGTGGCAAATGGCTTAAGGACAACAAGTCAAGGTATTGGAGTGGCCATCACAAAGCCTGACTCAATCCCATAGAAAAGTTGTGGGCACAACTGAAAAAGCGTGTGCGAGCAAGGAGGCCTACAAACTGACTCAGTTACACCAGCTCTGTCAGGAGGAATGAGCCAAATTCACCCAACTTATTGTGGGAAGATTGTGGAAGGCTACCTGAAACATTTGACCCAAGTTAAAACAATTCAAGGCAATGCTATCAAATACTAATTGAGTGTATGTAACGTCTGACCCACTGGGAATGTGATGAAAGAAATAAAAGCTGAAATAATCATTCTCTCTACTATTATTCTGACATTAAACATTCTTAAAATAAAGTGGTAATCCTAACTGACCTAAGACAGGGATTTTTTACTAGGATTAAATGTCAGGAATTGTGAAAAACTGACTTTAAATGTATTTGGCTAAGGTGTATGTAAACTTCCGACTTCAACTGTAAGTATTCAGACCGTTTTCTATGAGACTCGAAATTGAGCTCAGGTGCATCCTGTTTCCGTTGATCATCCTTGAGATGTTTCTACAACTTGATTGGAGTCCACCTGTGGTAAATTCAATTGATTGGACATGGTTTGGAAAGGCACACACCTGTCTTTATAATGTCCCACAGTTAGAGCAAAAACCAAGCCATGAGGTGAAGGAACTGTCCGTAGAGCCCTGAGACAGGATTGTGTCGAGGCACAGATCTGGGGAAYGGTACCAAAACATCTATGCAGCATTGAAGGTCCACAAGAACACAGTGGCCTCCATCATTCTTAACTGGAAGAATTTTGGAACCACCAAGACTCTTCCTAGAGCTGGCTGCCCGGCCAAACTGAGCAATCGTGGGAGAAGGGCCTTGGTCAGGGAGGTGACCAAGAACCCGATGGTCATTCTGACAGAGTTCCTCTGTGGAGATGGGAGAAGCTTACAGAAGGACAACCATCTCTGCAGCACTCCACCAATCAGACCTTTACGGTAGAGTGGCCAGACAGAAGCCATTCCTCAGTAAAAGGCACATGACAGCCCGCTTGGAGTTTGCCAAAAGGCACCTAAAGGACTCTCCGACCATGAGAAACAAAATTCTCTGGTCTGACGAAACCAAGATTCACTTTTTGGCCTGAATGCCAAGCGTCACATCTGGAGGAAACCAGGCACTGCTCATCACCTAGCACCATCCCTACGGTGAAGCATGGTGATTGCAGCATCATGCTGTGGGGATGTTTTTCAGCAGCAGGGACTGGGAGACTAGTCAGGATCGAGGGAAAGATGAATGGATCAAAGTACAGAGAGATCCTTGATGAAAACCTGCTCCAGAGCGCTCAGGACATCAGACTGGGGCGAAGGTTCACCTTCCAACAGGACAACGYCCATAAGCACACTGCCAGTGGTTTCGGGACAAGTCTCTGAATGTTCTTGAGTGGCCCATTCAGAGACTTGAACCCGATCGGTCATCTCTGGAGAGAACTGAAAATAGCTGAGCAGCGACGCTCCCCATCCAACCTGACAGATCTTGAGAGGATCTGCAGAGAAGAATGGGAGAAACTCCCGAAATACAGGTGTGCCAAGCTTTTAGTGTCATACCCAAGAAGATGTGAGGTTGTAATTGCCGCCAAAGGTGCTTCAACAAAGTACTGAGTAAAGGGTCTGAATACTTATTATTTTAGAATAAGGCTGTAACGTAACAAAATGTGGAAAAGGTGAAGGAGTCTGAATACTTTCCGAATGCACTGTAAGTCTTCAACTCCTTTGTTATGACAAGCCTAAATAACTTAAGGAGTAAAAATTTGCTTAAAAAGACACATAATAAATTGCATGGACTCACTCTGTGAGCAATAATAGTGTTTAACATGATCTTTGATGACTACCTCAACACTGTACCCCAAACATACAGTTATCTGTAAGGTCCCTCAGTCGAGCAGTGAATTTCAAACACAGACTCAACTACAAAGACCAGGGAGGTTTCCAGTGTCTCGCAAAGAAGTGCACCTATGTAAAATGTGGCAAGGCAATTCACTTTTTGTCCTGAATACAAAGTGTTATGTTTGGGGCAAATCCAATACAACATATTATGGAAGACCACTCTCCAGTGGTGGTTGCATCATGTTATGGGTATGCTTGTAATCGTTAAGTACTGGGGAGTTTTTCAGGATAAAAAAGAAACAGAACGGAACACCTGACGCTGAAAGATTAATTTACTTTTCAGCAGGACAATAACCTAAAACACAAGGCCAAATCTACACTGGAGTTGCTTACCAAGAGTTACAGTTTTAACTTAAATCTACTTGAAAATATATGGCAAGACCTGAAAAAGGCTGTCTGCCCCTGAACAAGGCAGTTAACCCACTGTTCCTTGGGTAGATCGTTATTGTAAATAAGAATTTGTTCTTAACTAGCTTGCCTAGTTTATTTTTTTATTTCACCTTTATTTAACCAGGTAGGCCAGTTGAGAACAAGTTCTCATTTACAACTGCGACCTGGCCAAGATAAAACAAAGCAGTGCGTCAATAAACAACAACACAGAGTTACATGTGGGATAAACAAAAGTACAATCAATAAAACAATAGAAAAATCTATATACAATGTGTGCAAATTGAGTAAGGAGGTAAGGCAATAAATAGGCCATAGTAGCGAAGTAATTACAATTTAGCAAATTAACACTGGAGTGATAGATGTGCAGATGATGATGTGCAAGTAGAAATACTGGTGTGCAAAACAGCAACAAAAAAAAGTAAATAAAAACAATATGGGGATGAGGTAGGTAGTTGGATGGGCTATTTACAGATGGGCTGTGTACAGCTGCAGCGATCGGTAAGCTGCTCAGATAGCTGATGCTTAAATTTAGTGAGGGAGATATAAGTCTCCAACTTTAGCGATTTTTGCAATTCGTTCCAGTCATTGGCAGCAGAGAACTGTAAGGAAAGGCGGKCAAATGAGGTGTTGGCTTTGGGGATGACCAGTGAGATATACCTGCTGGAGCGCGTGCTAGGGGTGGGTGTTGTTATGGTGACCAGTGAGCTGAGATAAGGCGGAGCTTTACCTAGCAAAGCTTATAGATGACCTGGAGCCAGTGGGTCTGGCGACGAATATGTAGCGAGGGCCAACCGACGAGAGCAGTGGTGGGTAATATATGGGGCTTTGGTGACAAAATGGATGGCACTGTGATAGACTGCATCCAGTTTGCTGAGTAGAGTGTTGGAGGCTATTTTTAAATGACATCTCCGAAGTCAAGGATCGGTAGGATAGTCAGTTTTACGAGGGTATGTTTGGCAGCGTGAGTGAAGGATGTATTTAGTTTTTCTAGCATTTGAGAGCAGTTGGAGGCCACGGAAGGAGTGTTGTATGGCATTGAAGCTCGTTTGGAGGTTTGTTAGCACAGTGTCCAAAGAAGGGCCAGAAGTATACAGAATGGGGTCGTCTGCGTAGAGGTGGATCAAGGAATCACCCGCAGCAAGAGCGACATCACTGATATATACAGAGAAAAGAGTCGGCCCGAGAATTGAACCCTGTGGTACCCCCATAGAGCCTGCCAGAGGTCCAGACAACAGGCCCTCCGATTTAACACACTAAATAAAGGTTAAATAAAAAAATTCTAATAATCGCTGCCAAAGGTGCAAAGTATTGACTCAAGGATCTGAATACTTATGTAAATGAGATATTTCTGTATTTCATTTTCACTAAATTTGCAAACATTTCTAAAAACATGTTTTCACTTTGTCATTATGGGGTATTGTGTATAGATGGCTAAAAAAAATATTTAATCAATTTTGAATTTAAGCTGTAACACAACAAAATGTGGAATAAGTCCAGGGGTATGAATACTTTCTGAACTGTACACCTACCTGGAAGGGACAGGGTATGTGGTAGTCTCTGCAGTGCTCCTGTACCCAGGTGGCTTCCCAGAGAGACCTGTAGCTGTGTTCATACAGGTAGCAGGAGATGACCGTAAGCAGGGGCACCAGGTAAAGCACAGAGAACACCCCGATACGGATCATAAACTTCACCAGCTTGTCCTGGTTCTCCTTCTCCAGAGGGATCTCCATACGTACACGGTTCAGCGCCACGATCCCCGTCAGAAGCAGAGACACACCCACCTAGAGGCAGATATATAGGGATTAGACTAGGTTCGAGAACAATCTTCAGATATCGATTATGTATTGATTCAAGGGGCCATCTTCAAATATTGATAATGTATTGATTCAAGGGGCCATCACATGTATGTTAGTGATGCATAGGTCAGATTCTAAAGGCTTCTACACATCTATCCAACAGCCAACCCAACCGTCTATGGACGTTTGTTGAAAGAATCTGCCCCTTGTGTAATCTCAGTTGTTCGCCACTAGACATTCTCCATCGTAGTTGGTCCAGATTTAACACGTAGAATCAGCCACGGACAGTTGGTCTGAGTTGGGGAAAAACTACCTAATGCAAGATGGATAATTAATTTGCTGTAGTTAGACAGAGGTGTAAAAGCCTTTAGAATAACTCTCCTTTCTAGAGCATAAAACACTCACCGCCACGTTGAGGCAGAGCGGCGCCAGCAGGAACCAGCGCAGCGCCATGACATCGTAGAGGCCCACGAAGCACACACCACTCACGCCATCGCCCTCGATCTTGTTGAGGGCCAGCAGGGCCACGGTGAGGCAGCCGGGCAGGCCCCAGGCACAGGCGTGAAAGAGAAGGGCCTTCTTCTCGATGGCCTCGCTGCCCCACTTGGGCACGGCCGCCAGGAACCAGGTGATGGTGAGGATGACCCACCACACACTGCCCGCCATAGTGAAGAAGTAGAGCACCATGAACAGCAGCGTGCACGCCTGGAGGGGGGGACATTGAAAATATCTCACACTTACATCCTATCATTGCTACCTTCTTTGAAATGTCACAGAGTAAAGCGGCTAATCAATAAATCACTAAGACAACAGACGGGGATGGCTCACCTTGTTGTGGGAGCCCTGTGTGATGGTGGCCGCCCGGTACTGGGTGGGGCTCGCCGCGTTGCAAGCCACCCTGTCCTCCAATAGGAAGCCCAGGAAGAACACAAGCGACACCATCATGTAGCAAGCGGCGTAGAAGATGATTGGCCGCTCCGGGTAGCGGAACCTCGTGACGTCGATGAGGAAGGTGAGGAAGGTGAAGAGTGTCGCCGAGAGACAGACGATGGAGACCACGCCAATGAAGTAGCGGGCGAAGGTGAGCTCCGGGCGCTGGAAGTACATGTTGGGGCAGGGGGGTGAGCACTCCCTCACGCCCAGGAACGAGTAGCCCAGGTCGGGTTCCATTTTGAGCTTCCGGGGGCACCAGAAGCCAAAATCCCTCTGGACAGACATGGGAGAGATATCGGTGGGATTTGCACTGGTCTGGAGGTCCACCGCACGAGGGTAGGGCTCGTCACAGTCTGGGAACCTGGGGGCAGGAGGGGGAGAGAGAGAGATTATAAAAATAGTTAAGGTTGAGTTTAGGTGGTAAGAGGGATTGTAATGTTTGAGTTGAGAACCAGTCAGGGTTCAAGGTTCAGGCTCTACATGGAAATCAGATTAGGGTTGTGATGATGGTGATACTGGGCTATGGACAGTTTAAGATTTCTCCAACAATTTAAGAGTAAGTTCAGGTTAAAGTAGATTCAGGCTAATTTCAGGTTAAAGTAAGCTCAGGCTAAGTTCAGGTTAAAGTAGGCTCAGGCTAATTTCAGGTTAAAGTAGGCTCATGGTAAATTCAGGTTAAAATAGGCTCAGGGGTAATTTTATGTTAAAGTAGCCTCATGGTAAGTTCAGGTTAAAGTAGGCTCAGGGGTAAATTCAGGTTAAAGTAGGCTCATGGTAAGTTCAGGTTAAAGTAGGCTCAGGGGTAAATTCAGGTTAAAGTAGGCTCATGTAAGTTCAGGTTAAAGTAGGCTCAGGGCGTAAGTTCAGGTTAAAGTAGCTCAGTGGTAAATTCAGGTAAGTAGCTCGAGGTTAAGTTCAGTTAAAGTAGGCTCAGTATTCAGTTAAGTAGCTCAGGTAAATTCAGCGTTAAAGTAGGCTCATGGTAAGTTCAGGTTAAAGTAGCTCAGCAGGTAAGTTTATCAGGGTTAAAGTAGGCTCAGGATAAGTTCAGCCAACCCAAAGAAACAGTCCCATACATACCTGCTACACTCTGTCTCGTCTGGCCAGGCCACCCCAAACAATCTCCATGAGTTTGTACAGTCTCTCTTTGGCGCGGTGGCACAGGCTCGGCAGGCATGGACACCGGCCATACTCCATACAGACTGGAGCGTAGAGGCACACAGGAACATCCTCAGGTCCTCCGAACACTGCAGGTTCACCATGGGTGGAAGGGCTGAAGGAGGAAAGGAGAGGGAGGGAAACAACGTGGGAGAGGTGGAGGGAGAGAGAAAGAAAGATAGAGAGAGAGAGAGGAATAGAGAGAGGGGATAGAGATAGGGGAGATACAGAGAGAGGGAGAGAGAAGGGGGGATAAGAGAGGATATAGAGAGGGAGATGGGATAGAGAGAGTGAGTGAACGATAGAGAGTGGGGATAGAGAGAGGGAGAGATGAAGGGAGAGAGGGGGGATGGAGAGAGGGGGATAGAGAGAGGGGGTAGGAGGGGGATATAGAGAGGGGGATAGGGAGGGGAGAGAGAGAGGGAGAGGGATAGAGAGGAGACAAGAGAGAGGTGAGAGAATGATATAGAGAGGCATAGAGAGAGAGGTATGAGAGGGAGAGAGGGATATAGAGAGGTAGAGAGGGCAATAGAGAGAAGGGATAGAGAGAGGGATAGAGAGAGGAAAGATGGGATAGAGTGAGGGGAAGAGAGTGATAGAGAGAGGTGGGATATAGAGAGGGAGAGAGGGGGATAGAGAGAGAGGGATAGAGAGAGGGATAGAGAGAGGTGGGATATAGAGAGGTGGGAGGAGGATAGAGAGAGGGAGAGAGGGGATATAGAGAGGGGGATATGGAGAGGGAGAGAGGGGATAGAGAGAGGGATAGAGAGAGGGGATAGAGAGAGGTGGATATAGAGAGGTGGGAGAGGATAGAGAGAGGAGAGAGGGATAGAGAGAGGGGGAATTAGAGAGGGAGAGAAGGGATAGAGAGAAGGGGATAGAGAGAGGGATAGAGAGAGGAGAGAAGGGATAGAGAGAGGAAAGAAGGGATAAGAAAAGGGAGGAGAGAGGATAGAAGAGAGGGGATATATAGAGGAAAGAGGGGTAGAGCGAGGGAGGAGAGAGACTGAAAGTTGTCGTTAGAAGCACCATAAATATTTAGGTCCAGGCTATGAAAATTCACAGGCAGCCCCTTCAATCAGAGAACAGTCAGGACACACACAGTGAGATATCACGCCTTTGGCCAGCCAACAACCCAGCCACAGCATGCACATCACCACAGAGGAGCAACAGATAAACCTTTATGCTATTGAGCAGGATGGAAACGTCTGAGGTCCTTTGGGGCCCGAGGTCTGCGCTCAACTGCAAACACACCTGGTTTCCCAGATCTAAATCAGATTGCTGTTTGAAGAAGAAACAGCAATACATTCAGGTATAGAAAAACGGAGAGAACCCATCCCTGCTCTAGCAGCTGGGTAGCTAAGCTAGTGGCTAGATCCAGTCTTGTCTGCCATTGCATTTCTCTTACAAGCTCCTGCAATCTGTGTACTGAGCCCTTGTGTCAAAACACACACACCTGGTATGCCACACACATCCACGAATGCCCGACTAATGCCTTATACATTAGCTTGAAATAAGGAATTTATGTGCCTCTTTCCTTAGGCCTATGTATAGTGGCCACAGACAGAAATCAGACAACTACACCCAACCAACACATGCCACACACACACACACACCACACACTACCACGACACACACCACACACAGGCACGCCCGCGCACACACACACACACACACACACAACATCAACCCACGACATCACACCTCACGACAAACGACGAGCACACACAACAGCAACACTACGACACAACGCAGCCAACCCACAGACACACACACACACACACACACACACACACACACACACACACACACACATCTACAGTAGATATAATCCCCAGCAGAGAAATAGAATCGTGAGAGACAGAGGCAGACAGAGATGGGATTTCCCTGTGTTTGACCAGCAGACAGGCAACCAGTGTGAGGGCTTTACACCGTCTAAATGTCACCTCATATGAACAGCTCATACATCTAACACCAACACAGATACACAGAGGGCCAGTCAAAACAACCTGTGTGTACGTCCATGTGTAATTTGTACAATAGTAGCAGGCGTGTGTATACTGTGAGTGTGTGTCTCCAGCTGGCAAGTGTCTTCACTGACATTTTCAACCTCTACCTAACCCAGTCTATAATACCTACATGATTCAAYCAYACCACCATWGTKCCTGTGCCTAAGAACGCCAAGGTAACCTGTCTAAATGACTACTGCCCCCGTAGCACTCACATCTGTAGCTATGAAYTGCTTTGAAAGGCTGGAAATGACACCCTGGACCCACTCCAATTCGCATACCGCCCCAAAAGATCCACAGATGATGCACTCTCTATTGCACTCCACTTGAACAAAAGGAACACCTATGTGAGAATGCTATTCATTGACTACAGCTCAGCGTTCAACACCATAGTGCCCTCCAAGCTCATCAATAAGCTAAGGACGCTGGGACTGAACACCTCCCTCTGCAACTGGATCCTGGACTCCCTGACGGGTTGCCCCCAGGTGATGAGGGTAGGCTACAACACATTCGCCACACTGGTCCTGAACACGGGGAACCCTCAGTGGTGCGTGCTTAGTCCCCTCCTGTACTCCCTGTTCACCAACGACTGAGCACGACTCCAACACCATCATTAAGTTTGCTGACGACACAACAGTGTTCACCGACAACGATGAGACAGCCTATAGGGAGGAGGTCAGAGACCTGGCAGTGTGGTTCCAGGACAACAACCACTCCCTCAACGTCAGCAAGATAAAGTAGCTGATCGTAGACTACAGGAAACGGAGGGCCGAGCACACCCCCATTTGTGCACACCCCCATTCACATCGACGGGACTATAGTGGAGAGGGTATAGACCGTATACCCGGGGAGTTGGAAAACTAAACAATTTCTTTGAAGTTTTTAAATACATTTGAATATTCGTAGCTACTTTTAAGTTAATACCTGCAGTCAACTTGTGCAATACGTTAGGAGATAAAGAACATTGCGTTCTTCATTTCACCTGTCACATTATTATGAATAATAAGAGTCACTCACTGTTGTGCAGCATGGGCCAGGTGAATTAATTACAGTATGCAATTTACAACTAAATGTTTGCCAGCTAGATATCTTATAACTATTAAGTCAACTGTATAAAATCTGCTAAATGCTCAGCAGTTGTGCATTTGGTTTGATAATTTAGTAACTAGTTAGCTATATATATCAAGCATTCGCTTGGTAACAGCAGAGAATCCCCTCCTGGATCAAGAGCCTTGCTGGCTAATATTTGTTTTGTGCGTGCAGCAAACTGGAGTAAAAAAAWTTTGTTCCTTCAATACTTTAGGTCAGAAACTGTACAAAATCTTTGCAATGCGCTCGTTAGCATTTAGTTAGCATTCTCTATGGGATTTTACATGTACTTGTTAGCATTGCTAACCTTTGGATTACAGAGTATTCAGTGAAGTTTGAAAACAGCACCCCTTATGTTCAGTGCCGGTATTACCGAATATCCTGGTATGGCACATGGTCGGTATGAAGGTTTGACAATCTGAATACCAACCAAGCCTATCACTAAGGACCTATCATGACCCTCAGATCCTCAAAAAGTTCTACAGCTGCACCATAGAGAGCATCTTGACTGGCTGCATCACCACTTGGTAGGGCAACTGCTTGGCATCCGACCGTAAGGCGCTACAGAGGGTAGTGCATACGGCCCAGTCCATCACTGGGGCTGAGCTCCCTGCCATCCAGGACCTCTATACCAGGCGGTATCAGAGGAAGGCCCTAAAAATTGTCAAAGACTCCAGCCACCCAAGTCATAGACTGTTCTCTCTGCAACCGCAACGCCAGCGGTACCGATGCACCAAGTCTGGAACCAACAGCACCCTGAACACCTTCTAACCCCAAGCCATAAGACCTGTAAATAGTTAGTTAAATAGTTATCCAAATATACTGACCACAAATATAAACGCAACAATTTCTAAGATTCTACTGTGTTACAGTTCATATAAGGAAATCAGTCAATTGAAATAAATTCATTAGGCCCTAATCTATGGATTTCATGACTGTGTAGGGGTGCAGCCATGGGTGGACCTGGGAGGACATAGGCCCACCCACTTGGCAGCCAGACCCCCCCCCCCCCGACAAACGATCCCGCAGGTAAAGAAAATGGATGTGGGAGTCATGGGCTGGCGTGGTTACATGTGGTCTATAGTTGTGCGGCCGGTTGGACGTACTGCCAAATTTTCTAAAACGACGTTCGGCTCATGGTAGGGAAATTAACATTCAATACTCTGGAAACAGCTCTGGTGGACATTCCTGCAGTCAGCATGTCAATTACATGCTCCTTCAAAACTTGAGACATCTGTGGCATTGTGTTTTGTGCAAAACTACACATTTTAGAGTGTCCTTTTATTGTTGCCTAAAGGAAGATGGTTATTCAGGCGAGTGGATTTTGAAGCGATGAGCAGCACTCAGACATTATGTGACGGTAATGAATCAAGACAAATGCAGAGGAATAAAAAGCTGCACTTAGAGCACGGCCCACCCAGCTCTCTCTGTGTGTGTGTTGGCCTACCTGCCCTGTTTGGAATCTGTTTTGATCATTCTCGATTGATGCTTTCCAGATCTGTGCACGAGAAAAGATGTTCTACCCGCAAATGGGTGCAGCGACACATAAGATCCCATGTTTCTTAATTAAGACAGTAACAGCACACGCCCACACACCATCACAACAGCCTCAAATGACTGAGCACACACACACAGTCAATATTAGGCCAGCAGCATACCACCCTGCATCCCACTGCTGGCTTGCTTCTGAAGCTAAGCAGGGTCGGTCCTGGATGGGAGACCAGATTTTGCTGGAAGTGGTGTTGGAGGGCCAGTAGGAGGTACTCTTTCCTCAGGTCTAAAGAAATGCTCCAGGTCAGTGTTTTGGGACATGGCCCTGTGCAGGGGGACGTTAAACCGCCCTCATACAATCAAGGCCACCTAATCATCCCCAGCTGCCAATTGGCTCATTCATCCTCCTTCCTCTCCCGTGTAACTTTTCCCCAGGTCGCTGCTGTAAATGAGAATGTGTTCTCTGTCAACTTACCTGGTAAAATACAATAAAATGTAATATGGTGAGATCTTGGTCATGCATAAATGCCTTTGTGCGAAAGAGTGGTAGAGCGTATGAGCTTGGATTTACYGGCCAAAGCTCACAGGTGAACATGTTGGCACCACAAATGGACACCCCTAGATAGTGTGTGTATGTGTGTGTGTGAGTAGCAAGAGCATGAGTGTGTGTTTGTGCGTGAGTGTGTGTGTGTGTGTATGACCATTTCTATGTCTCAGTGTTCATCTGGTCCTGTCCTGCTCTACCTATCAGAATGGCTGAATGGGAGCACCTCACTTTAAAACTACCAATCAGAGGCCTTCTTTTGATATCCCCCACCATGCACGCACACTCTCTCTACATTCCTATTGAGTGCCATGTCCTTACAGAAGCATGGGGAAACCCTTAACATAGCTCTCTTTCTGCATGACTGTGTTACAGGCCAGCTGAATGGAGTGTTCTCTCATACCATCTCCTGCTGTGTGTGTGCATGTGACTCTCTCTACCACTGTGTGTGTATACTGTGCTGGTCTCTCTCTCTACCACTGTGTGTGTGTACAATGCTGGTCTATCTCTCTACCACTGTGTGTGTGTACTGTGCTGGTCTCTCTTAGCAGATATTAATGCAAGTGTAGCGAAATGCTTGTGCTTCTAGTTCCCGACAGTGCAGTAATATCTAACAAGTAATCTAACAAATTCACAACAATTACCTAATACACACACATGTAAAGGGGTGAATAAGAATATGTACATATACAGTTGAAGTCGGAAGTTTACATTCACTTAAGTTGGAGACATTAAAACTTGTTTTTCAACCATTCCACAGATGTCTTGTTAACAAACTATAGTTTTGGCAAGTCGGTTAGGACATCTACTTTGTGCATGACACAAGTAATTTTTCCAACAATTGTTTACAGACAGATTATTTAACTTATAATTCACTGTATCACAATTCCAGTGGGTCAGAAGTTTACATACTCTGAGTTGACTGTGCCTTTAAACAGCYTGGAAAATTCCAGAAAATGATGTCATCACTTTAGAAGCTTCTGATAGATTAATTGACATCATTTGAGTCATTTGGAGGTGTACCTGTGGATGTAATTCAAGGCCTACCTTTAAATTCAGTGCCTCTTTGCTTGACATCCTGGGAAAATCAAAAGAAATCAGCCAAGACCTCAGAAAAAAATTGTAGACCTCTACAAGTCTTGTTCATCCTTGGGAGAAATGTCCAAACACCTGAAGGTACCACGTTCATCTGTACAAACAATAGTGCGAAAGTATAAACACCATGGGACCACGCAGCCGTCATACCGCTCAGGAAGGAGACACGTTCTGTCTCCTAGAGATGAACGTACTTTGGTGCGAAAAGTTTTAAAAAATCAATCCCTGAACAACAGCAAATGACCTTGTGAAGATGCTGGAGGAAACAGGTACAAAAGTATCTATATCCACAGTAAAACGAGTCCTATATCAACATAACCTGAAAGGCCGCTCAGCAAGGAAGAAGCCACACTGCTCAAAAACCACCATAAAAAAGCCAGACTATAGTTTGCAACTGCACATGGGGACAAAGATGGTACTTTTTGGAGAAATGTCCTCTGGTCTGATGAAACYAAAATAGAACTGTTTGGCTATAATGACCACCGTTATGTTTGACTGTGCTGGTCTCTCTTCTCTACCACTGTGTGTGTGGACTGGCTGGTCTCCTCTCTACCACTGTGTGTGTTTACTGTGCTGTTCTCTCTTCTACCGCACTGTGTGTGTGTACTGTGCTGGTCCTCTCCCT
>NC_036849.1:25538217-25562241 GCF_002910315.2 Salvelinus sp. IW2-2015
AAGTAGAAAGGCGGGAAGATTGCAAGCTGAAGAAACACCATCCCAACCGTGAAGCACGGGGTGGCAGCATCATGTGTGGGGGGTGCTTTGCTGCAGGAGGGACTGGTGCACTTCACAAAAATAGATGGGCATCATGAGGTGGGGAAATATGTGGATATATTGAAGCAACATCTCAAGACATAAGTCAGGAAAGTTAAAAGCTTGGTAGCAAAATGGGTCTTCCAAATGGACAATGACCCCAAGCATACTATCCAAAGTTGTGGCAAAATGGCTTAAGGACAACAAAGTCAAAGTATTGGAGTGGCCATCACAAAGCCTGACCTCAATCTTATAGAACATTTGTGGGCACAATGAAAAAGCGTGTGCGAGCAAGGAGGCCTACAAACCTGACTCAGTTACACCAGCTCTGTCAGGTGGAATGGGCCAACATTCAACCCAACTTATTGTGGGAAGCTTGTAGAAGGCTACCTGAAACATTTGACCCAAAGTTAAACAATTTAAAAGCAATGCTACCAAAATACTAATTGAGTGTATGTAAAACTTCTGACCCACTGGAATGTGATGAAAGAAATAAAAGCTTGAATAAATCATTCTCGCCTACATTATTCTGACATTTACATTCTTAAAATAAAGTGTGATCCTCAAACTGACCCTAAGACAGGTGAATTTACTAGGATTAAATGTCAGGAATTGCTAAAAACGGCGTTTAAAGTATTTTGGCTTAAAGGTGTATGAAACTTTCCGACTTCAACTGTAAATATATGGATGAGCGAATGGCGGGCGGCATAGGCAAGGGATGCAGTAGATTGGTAAGAATACAGTATATACACATGAGATTCAAGTAATGTAGGGATATGTAGACATTATTAAAGTGGCGTCATTTAAAATGATAGTGATACCTTTTATTAATCAATTTATTACTTTATTAACTAAGGCAGAGTTTGCGTTTTTTATTTGGCAGCAGCCTCTCTGTCGTTGAGTGGCTGTTTAACAGTCTGATGGCCTCGAGATAGAGCTGTTTTCAGGTCTCTCGGTTACCCTGCTTTGATCACTCTGTACTGATCTCGCCTTTCAGGCCTGATAGCGGGGTGAACAGGCAATGGCTAGGTGGTTGTTGTCTTGATGATCTTTTTGGCCTTCCTGTACATCGGGTGCTGTAGCGTGTTCCTGGAGGGCAGGGTGGGTTGCCCCGGATGATGTGTTGTGCAGACCTCACTACCCTCTGGAGAGCCTTGTGGTTGAGAGCGGTACAGTGTCTGTGTGTGAATGTGTGTACCACTGTGTGTGTGTACTGTGCTGGTCTCTCTTCTCTACCACTGTGTGTGTGTACTGTGCTGGTCTCTCTCTCTACCACTGTGTTGTGTGTACTGTGCTGGTCTCTCTCTCTACCCACTGTGTGTGTTGTACTGTGCTGGTCTCTCTCTCTACCACTTGTGATGTTGAATGCTTACTATGTGCTGGTCTCTCTTCTCTAACACTGTGTTGTTACTGTGCTGGTCTCTCCTCAAACCAACCACTGTGTGTACTGTGCTGGTCTCTCTACCACTGTGTGTACTGTGCTGGTCTCTCTACCACTGTGTGTGTGTACTGAGAATATCGACATTAAGTGGTTTGATTGTGGTGTCAAAGGAGGGGGATAAGAATGGTGATAAAATCTGTATTCATGACGACCTGGTTTTATTTGGGTGCAAATGTTTTGTTCTGCTGTCGCTGGTCAAAAACAAGACAAAAGCCTTCGCCCCTAAAACAAGCCTTGGGGTGATTGCACAACTCTTTGGCTTAAGGATGGGGAGGAGGCAGGGGTGGTCATCCCCTGGGCTCAGTTTTTCAAAAGTTATTTATCTGGATTTCACCTATTGGATAGGATTTCATGCATAAAAATAGAATGAATAGAACGGACAAATCATTGAATGGAATGGGGACTCCCAATCTATGCATTTTAGTTCTATGTATTTAATCCTATCCGATAGGCGAAATCCAGATAGATAACTTTTGAAAAACTGGTCTCAGGAGAATAGTTATACGATGTGCATGCTTTTGTTTCAGCCCAGCTCTAAATTGAGGATTATGGTGAGTTGAGTATTCTGAACCCCTTTAATTAATGGAAGAGTTTTGTATCAGTGTGTGCTACAGTGGYGCAAAAAAGTGTTTAGTCAGCCACCAATTGTGCAAGTTCTCCCACTTAAAAAGATGAGAGAGGCCTGTAATTTTCATCATAGGTACACTTTAACTATGACATACAAAATGAGGAAAAAGAATCCAGAAAATCACATTGTAGAATTTTTAATGAATTTATTTGCAAATGATGGTGGAAAATAAGTATTTGGTCAATAACAAAAGTTTATCTCAATACTTTGTTATATACCCTTTGTTGGCAATGACAGAGGTCAAACGTTTTCTGTAAGTCTTCACAAGGTTTTCACATACTGTTGCTGGTATTTTGGCCCATTCCTCCATGCAGATCTCCTCTAGAGCAGTGATGTTTTGGGGCTGTTGCTGGGCAACACGGACTTTCAACTCCCTCCAAAGATTTTCTATGGGGTCTTGTATGTCTTCCATTTCCTAATAATTGCTCCCATAGTTGATTTCTTCAAACCAAGCTGCTTACCTATTGCAGATTCAGTCTTCCCAGCCTGGTGTCCTTTGACAGCTCTTTGGTCTTGGCCATAGTGGAGTTTGGAGTGTGACTGTTTGAGGTTGTGGACAGGTGTCTTTTATACTGATAACAAGTTCAAACAGGTGCCATTAATACAGGTAACGAGTGGAGGACAGAGGAGCCTCTTAAAGAAGAGGTTACAGGTTACAGGTATGTGAGAGCCAGAAATCTTGCTTGTTTGTAGGTGACCAAATACTTATTTTCCACCATAATTTCAAATAAATTAATAAAATAATCCCTACAATGTCATTTCTGGATTTGCTTTTTCTCATTTTGTCTGTCATAGTTGAAGTGTACCTATGATGAAAATTACAGGCCTCTCTCATCTTTTTAAGTGGGAGAACTTGCACAATTGGTAGCTGACTAAATACTTTTTTGCCCCACTGTACATAGATATGACGTTTCCAGAAGACACAAGTTCATGTTAGATTCTCCATGGGAGAGGAGTGTGTGCTGGCAGCAGCGTTGGGGGTGTTTATGGGGTGCTGGGCAGAAGGCTGTGTGGGTTGTGTGTGTAGGAGGAGATGTATGTGAAACAGGGAGGGTATTTTGGTAGGGGCGAAAAAGACCCCGTTTGTTCCTCCTCTGCTTCAATAGCCGGATTAAGTTTCCCTCCTTTCCTCTCTCCCTCCGGTAGAAGCCACGGTTTGTATAAAGAAAGACTGAATGGAAGTTACCTTAGTGAGCCCCACGAGAGAGCGAGAAGTACATTTAATTTAATTGAAAGAGAGAGCAAGAGAGAGAGAGAGAGGCAGGCACCGGAGAGGGGTAGTTGTCTGGCGCAGACACCTAGCAGACTCTGCCTGTCCTGGGCTGTCAACTGGGAGTTTGAGGGGGACAGTGATGGATGGGTCTGGAGGATAGTTCCAGACAGGGAAATAAATCTCACTCTCTCTGTTTCATCTCTTTATCTGTCTCACAGCCTCCCTCTATCGCTATAACCTTTCATTCACCCTCTCTCTCCGTCCCTCCTTCCTCTCATCCCCAGATAGTTGTAAGGTACAGGGTGGGGCTGTTGGTAGCAGATACAGAGAAAAACAAGTTGCACAGTGTGTGTGTGTGTGGTGAAGATTAGGGTGACGGTAGGAAAGCCAGTTTGCCAACTCTTGAAGAACCTCTGTATAATGTCTCCGGCTTAAAGAAGAGAGAGGGAGAGAGAAAAAGTGAAAAGAAGGAGAGAAAGGAAGGAGAAAAAGGGAAAAGAATGGCAGTTTCCCTGAGGATCAGAGAGTCAATGGGATTGGTGTTTGGAATGTGAGAACCTGCTACCTCTGTCTGCCCGAGCCCTGTGTTTACCAGACACACACAGACAGCTTTATTTTCGTGAAATTTCAGGACTTTTGGGGGAGTCAAATGTTTTGACCATTCAAAATCCTATTTTTCCTAACCCCTAACACTACTCCTTAACCTAACCTTAACCCTAACCCAAAAACCCTAACCCAAAAACCCTAAACTTAAAATAGAATTTTAACAAATTCAGGACAAAGATTTCTTACTTTTCCAAAAATGTCTTGTTTTCCTTACTTGTCAGGACAGTGGGTGAATTGTTGGGGTCCTAATAAGGTAGGAAAGTACACACACACACGGCAGCTCACGTCCTAAAGCTGTCATTAGTAGTGGGATTACTATGGCCCAGTGGGCAGGTCAGGTGACTGGTCTCTGTAATATGGCCCAGTGGGCAGGTCAGGTGACTGGTCTCTGTAATATGGCCCAGTGGGCAGGTCAGGGGACCTGGTTCTCGTTGTAATATGGCCAGTGGACACAGGTCAGTGTGACTGCGTCTCTCTGTATATGGCCCAAGTGGTCAGGTCAGGTGACTGGTCTCTGTAATGATGGCCCCCAGGGGTCAAAGGTCAGGTGATGGTCTTCTGTAATATGGCCCAGTGGTCAGGCCGTCAGAGTGATGGTCTCTGGAATATGGCCCAGTGGTCAGTCGTTCAGTGACGTGTCTCTGTAATATGGCCCAGTGGGCAGGTCAGGTGACTGGTCTCTGTAATATGGCCCAGTGGGCAGGTCAGGTGACTGGTCTTACTGTGCCCTAATGCCACTCTGGTGATGGTGACAGTTGACACCTCACATACTACTAAACTAGCTGACCGCTAACATGCAGACTGCAATCACATGGTGCTGGGGCTTACACACGCACACACTACATATGCTTACACACACACATGCAAATTGGCGCCACACACTCACACTCTCCACATACGCTGCTGCTACTCTATTTTTTATCTATCCTGATTGCCTAGTCACTTTTACCCCTACCTACATGTACATGCCTCAACAACCTCAACAACCTCAACTACCTCGTACCCCTGCACATTGACTTCGTACCGGTAGTACTCCTTGTATAGAGCCTCGTTATTGTTATTTTATTGTGTTACTATTTCCTTTTTTTATAATTTGCTAATTTTGTATTACCGTAATTTCCGGACTATAAGCCGCTACTTTTTCCCCACGCTATGAACCTCGCGGTTTATACAATGACGCGGCTAATTTATGATAAAGAATTTTTTTTCACAAGATTCACGGCGCCAAAAAACTGAGCACCGTCACATAAWMTGACGTAAATCGAGCGCGCTCAAACTTCCCATCATTCTGATTACGGTAGTCATTTTGTCACCCTCATCATGGCAAAGACACGGAGAAATGCATATGATGCAGCTTTCAAGTTGAAGGCGATCGATCTGGCTGTTGGAAAAGGAAATAGAGCTCCTGCACGGGAGCTTGGCCTTAATGAGTTGATGATAAGACGTTGGAAACAGCAGCGTGAGGAACTGACTCAGTGCAAAAAGACAACAAAAGCTTTCAGAGAAGAAAAGCAGATGGCCCGAACTAGAAAATGAGCTTGAAGACTGGGTCAACACACAGAGAGCAGACGGCCGAGGTGTTTCAACTGTGCAGATCCGACTGAAAGCCAAAACAATCGCCACCGCAATGAAGTTTGACTTTCTTGGTAGGCTACTGTTTACTGCTATTTTTTTKATTTTTGTTACAAGCCGTGTTTCGTTAAAGCCTATTTATTTTTGTTACAAGCCGTGTTTCATTTAAAGCCTATTTATTTTTGTCACAAGCCGTGTTTCGTTTAAAGGCAGTGTAAAGTTCATTTGTTTCAATGTACCGGTAGGCACTTGCGGCTTATAGACATGTGCGGTTTATTTATGTACAAAATACATATTTTTTTTAAATTCAGTGGGTACGGTTTATATTCAGGTGCGCTTAATAGTCCAGCAATTACGGTACTTTTAAATGTAAGCATTTCACATGAAAGTTTAAACCTGTTGTATTCAGCGCATTTGACAAATACCATGTTATTTTATTTGACACACGCCTGTAAAACAAAAGAAGAGGTGAAGCCAATCAGGGAAGGGGAAATCATTGGCATAATTGGAAATCACCTTGTTTTTGTAGCGTGTTGCTTTTGGCTCAGCTGTGTTTGTAGTCTGTCTTGTTGTCACCGGGGTCAGAGCACTGAGGGACAGCATCTTTAAGACCAGTTCATCTTTTAAAAATAATGCTGACTCATCTCTTCTCTTACTCTATTCAACACCGTCAGCCCTCTCTCCATCACCCATTCTTTACCTCCTTTCTCTCTCTCTTTATCGCATAACATCCTTGTATTTCTCTTCATCACCCATACCCTAAAGCTGTATCACTCTGTCATTCATAATATCCTTTCTCTATTAGCCACATCCTTGCACAATGTGACACACTCCTTACTCTTATTGCATCTACCATTTCCATTTTCCAATCATCCTCTCTCTTGTTCCGTAACCTTATTGTCCATACTGGGCTGCCTCTCTCCCTCCTCTCTCAGGCGTTCCAGAGAGAGAGGGGGCTGGTCATGATTAGAGCAGGAGGACAAACAGTTTAATCTGCACTCCTCTTCTCTGAAAAGAGAGGGACTAAAAGACAGCCCTCTCCAACACTCTCCAAGTCATTCGTTCATTCATTTTATTTATTCATTCCTCCATCATTCAATCCGGATCAGACAAGAGCTGTTCCTGGCATTCCAGCACATTCTCACTTCCCCTCCTCCCTCTCTCAACTCTTTTTGCCATCCCTATATACATCCACTTTCTACCCTTCCTATCCATCCTTGCAATACACCCACCTCCTTAATTTCCTCTTCACCTCCCTCCATAACTAGCTCTCTCTCTCTCATCAGATCTCTCCTGCTCCCCTCCTCTCTTCTCTTCCTGGCATTCATCTTTTTGCTTTTCCGCTCTGGGTACCATAGTAACCGGTGATGAGGAGAAACGGACCAATCAAGGCTTCTGATGGTCCTCATCCTGCTGGAGGTCAGGGAGTATGTACATGCGTGCACGCACTCACACACACTAGGAGTATTTATGCACATACCCCTGTGAAGAGGAAATCAAAGCATGTTCCCATGTTTTGTCTATTTGAATGTGTATGCACCACAGCCATCACAGCATACAATGAGTACCATCCCTAGATACAGTCACACCCACTATCACTACCACCCACATAGCTCCTGTCACACAACACTGCCCTCTGGGCTGCATCACACACCATTCAGTTACATCAGACTCATATAAACTACTCTCCTATGTCACAACAGCTTTATAATACAGTTAATACATCATAGATAGAAGCTGCCACTATCCACAGATTTAGGACCAGCCTACCCTTTAAAGATTCTGACTTCATCATTGAGGATTTAAAACCAACATCACTTCCTTAATCCTACACCAAAATGCGCCATCTACACCAGGGTTCCCAGATACACTGGCGGCCCTGGTGTAGATGGCGAGCCCAAGTTCCTCGGTCCAGTGTCTGTGTTCTTTGCCCATCTTAATCTTTTCTTTTTATTGGCCAGTCTGAGATATGGCTTTTTCTTTGCAACTTTGCCTAAAAGGCCAGCATCCCGGAGTCGCCTCTTCACTGTTGACGTTGAGACAGTTTTTTTTGTGGGTACTATTTAATGAAGCTGCTAGTTGAGGACTTGTGAGGCATCTGTTTCTCAAACTACATACTCTAATGTACTTGTCCTCTAGCTCAGTTGTGCACCGGGGCCTCCCACTCCTCTTTCTATTCTGGTTAGAGCCAGTTTGAGCTGTTCTGTGAAGGGAGTAGGACACAGCGTTGTACAAGATCTTCAGTTTCTTGACCATTTCTCGCATGGAATATCCTTCATTTCTCAGAACAAGAATAGACTGACAAGTTCTTTGTTCTTTGTTTCTCAGGCAGCCATTTTGAGCCCGTAATTGGAGTAATCGAGCRCCCAGCCTCACCAGACCGTGAGGCTGCCTGAGAGACCGGCCCATTCAACATCACCAGCTGTCATCATAGGCAGCTCTGTGGTGAGAAACATCTTGGTCCCCAAAAACCCTGTGATACCCAGGAGCACGAGTACAGGACATAACAAGGCTGCTTCCGGGAGCTCACACTGTTGTAGTCCATGTGGGGTCAAACGACATCAGGAGGGCTAGCCCGGAACATTTGAAAATGGATTTTCAAAAACAGCCAATAATTTCAGGTCCAGTACCATCGTTGGGCCGCGGGTGTGAAAGATTCAGCAGACTGCTGGCATTACACATCTGGCTAAAAGACTACTGTAGCTCTGCTGAAGTCACTTTTATTGATAACTTTGACACCTTCTGGAAACAGAAGATACTCTACATGAATGACGGAGCCCATCCAAATCATCTTGGCTTATGGACTCTGTCCACAAACTTCAAGGCGTTGAAACAATGACTGGTAAATGATTCAAGACCAGCTCAGTTAATCCCTACCATTGTGACAATGAGTCGTCATAATGCTGCATCAAATGTACATGATCTTAGGGGTATTGGCAAACACAATGTAAGTCATTTAATTGCACCAAATACATCTGTTTATCCTATAGCTATTGTAAGCAGTAATCATGAGCCTATATACCCGAGTTACACTGTTAGCACTGAGGTGGTGTGCAATAGTAGGAAGACCACTTTATGCAGCTCACTCTGCACTATCAGCTCCAATGTAAATAACATGAGTAAGTCTACCTCTGATACGCTTCCCAGTAGAGCATTAAAAACAATCAAGCAACCCAGAAAAGTGCTAAAAATAGTCCATATTAACATATGTAGCCTAAGAAACAAGGTCCATGAAGTCAATAACTTGCTTGTAACATAAGACATTCATATTCTGACACTCTGAAACTCACTTATATTATACATTTGATGATACAGTGGTAGCAATACATGGTTATAACATCTACCGAAAAGACAGAAATGCCAACGGAGGCGTTGTTGCGGTCTATATTCAGAACCACATTCTTGTGGGAAAGCCCATTCTTGTGGGAAGCTGCTATAGACCAGCGAGTGCTAACAGTCAGTATCTGGATAATATGTGTGAAATGCTTGATAATGTATGTGATATCAACAGAGAAGTATATTTTCTGGGTGATTTAAATATTTACTGGCTATCATATTTACTGGCTATCATCAAGCTGCCCACTCAGGAAAAAACTTCAAACTGTAACCAGTGCCTGTAATCTGGATCAAGTTGACAATCAACCTACTAGGGTAGTTACAAACAGCACAGGAATTTGCTTTGGTAGCAACAAATACATATACACAAATGCTGATGCCCCAGATACTCAACTAGTCTAAAGAAGGCCAGTTTTATTGCTTCTTTAATCAGCACAACAGTTTTCAGCTGTGCTAACATAATTGCAAAAGGGTTTTCTAATGATTAATTAGCCTTTTAAAATTATAAACTTAGCTAACACAACATGCCATTGGAACACAGGAGTGATGGTTGCTGATAATGGGTGTCTGTACGCCTTTGTAGATATTCCATAAAAAAATCTGCCGTTTCCAGCTACAATAGTCATTTACAACATTAACAATGTCTACACTGTATTTCTGATCAATTTTATGTTATTTTAATGGACAAAAAATGTGCTTTTCTTTAAAAAACAAGGACATTTTTAAGTGATCCCAATCTATTGAAAGGTAGTGTATATATAATAAATATTTTGGGGGGCCTTGCCTGTTTTGCATGTTATTTTGGCATTAATACATGTTACATATCAGTTTGCAAACAATGTAAAAAAAAATATCTCATTTGTCAGTACAAACCACATTTGTTTAAGCAASTCAGCCATATCAGCTATGTTTTTGAAAAGGCAGAAAATGAGGCTGAATGAACTGTTTCGCTGCCAGACAAGGCTCGGCTGATAGCCAAGTGTAGGAGTGGTAAGGTTTTGGGACTGCTGTTGGGACTCTGCTGTTGGGACAGCTTTATGTAAGCCCTAACAGTTTGTGGGCACCGTTTGTCACCGTTATAGGGCAATTAATGTATTGTTTAGTGTTGTGTATTGGCTTTGCTGGCATGCATCCCACATCATATTTTTTTGCCCCACTAAGATTTACATGATAAAATAGCACAGCATTTACATAAGTATTCAGACGCATTACTCAGTACTTTGTTGAAGCACCTTTGACAGCGATTACAGCCTCGAGTCTTCTTGGGTATGAAGCTACAAGCTTGGCACACCTGTATTTGGGGAGTTTCTCCCATTCTTCTCTGCAGATCTTCTCAAGCTCTGTCAAGTTGGATGGGGAGCGTCGCTGTACAGCTATTTTCAGGTTTCTCCTGAGAGATATTTGATCGGGTTCAAGTCCGGGCTCTGGCTGGGCCACTCAAGGACATTCAGAGACTTGTCCCAAAGCCACTCCTGTTTGGTCTTGGCTGTGTGCTTAGGGTCATTGTCCTGTTGGAAGCTGACCCTTCGGACTCAGTCTGATGTCCTGAGCGCTCTGGAGCAGGTTTTCATCAAGGATCTCTGTGTACTTTGCTCCGTTCACCTTTCCCTCGATCCTTACTAGTCTGCCACCACCATGCTTCACCGTAGGGATGGTGCCAGGTTTCCTACAGATGTGACGCTTGGCATTCAGGCCAAAGAGTTCAATCGTTTCATCAGACCAGAGAATCTTGTTTCTCATGGTCTGAGAGTCCTTTAGGTGCCTTTTGGCAAACTCCAAGCGGGCTGTCATGTGCCTTTTATTGAGGAGTGGCTTCCGTCTGGCAACTCTACCATAAAGGCCTGATTGGTGGAGTACTGCAAAGATGGTTGTACTTCTGGAAGGTTCTCCCATCTCCACAGAGGAACTCTGGAGCTCTGTCAGAGTGACCATTCGGTTCTTGGTCACCTCCCTGACCAAGGCCCTTCTCCCCCGATTGCTCAGTTTGGCCGGGCGGCCAGCTCTCGGAAGAGTGTTGGTGGTTCCAAACTTCTTCCATTTAAGAATTATGGGGGCCACTGTGTTCTTGGGGACCTTCAAAGTTAGTTACAGATTTTTTTTTAGTACCCTTCCCCAGATCTGTGCCTCAACACAATCCTATCTCGGAGTTCTACGGACAATTCCTTCGACCTAGTGGCTTGGTTTTTGCTCTGACATGCACCGTCAACTGTGGGTCCTTATATAGACAGGTATGTGCCTTTCCAAATCATGTCCAATCAATTGAATTTACCACAAGTAGACTACCATCAAAAATAATGTTTATTATTTGTAATAAAATAGCAAAAATTTCTAAAAACCTATTTTTGCTTTGTCATTATGGGGTATTGTGTGAAGATTGCTCAGGACATTTTTTAATATTTAATAAATTTTCGAATAAGGCTGTAACATTCCAAAATGTGGAAAAAGTAAAGGGGTCTGAATACTTTCCAAATGCACTGTATATGTGRGTGTATACCAAATGTAAGCAAGGTTTGAAATTATTATGTTTTAGTCAAATATTATATCTGTTTGGGCTTCTGTCGAAAAACATAATTCCACTTTGACATTATGGGGTATTGTGTGTAGACCAGTGACAAAAAATCTCATTTTAACAAAATGTTGGAAAAGGTCAAGGGGTGTGAATACTTTCTGAAGGCACTGTAGGTATGCTTTTCATCACAGGACTGTTCTGCTCTTCTCTACTGCACCAAGCAGCACTTGGCTCTCTGCCCACTGAGGATAAGTCATCACCATATAGGATATAGCTACTACTAGCCTARACAGTATAGATCGATGAATGGGTTTGATTTGTCTCACCGAGGTGTAGGCTAACTGGTGTTATCCCAGCCAACTGTCTGTCTCTGGTGAAGGCTATGTGTGGAAATGCATTGACGTTCTGATTGTTTCTCTGTATTTTAACTAAGCTCTATAGAAATGGCAAGATAATTAAGGCTTTTAAGACTAAATACTAAAGGCTTCCCTTCATTTCTCTGACAGACTTTGAATGGCGTAATCACCCAATTCAGGGTAGCAGTGTGTGTGTGTGTGTGTGTTTTTTTTAAGGACCTGTTGGTCAAGTGGTGTTCCCAGGGTTTAGTGTAGTTGATTAGAGCAGCAGAGTAGAGTCTGTGGGCTGAGGCAGCCAGGACCCCATGCTGGGAGAGAGACAGACAGAGAAGTAAAGCACCATGGTGGAGACAGACCTCCCACACACCCTGACTGTCCCTCTCTTCCAGTCTGAGACACTTTCTCTTTCTATCCCACTCACCCACTTTCCCTCACCCTCCCTCTGTATCAAATTGACACACACCACATACTCTCTGCCTCTTCTATCCTACCTCCTTAACTCTCTCTCTCTCATGTAGTTGTCCCTCAGCTCAGGTCTATCTGGTCTCTCTCTTGTACAGGGTTATTATTAGAGGGTAGAGGGGATAAATCCAATCAGTTATTATTAATTAAATATCCTTATTATTCTCCTGTCAGACCAGGCCAACTCCAGAGTGATGTCATCATGCCCAATTTCCCTTGGGAACCGTAAGACCCTGGGACCCACCTGGCTGCCACCACTGTGTCAAATCAAATCAAATGTTATTTGTCACATGCGCCGAAAGCAACAGGTGTAGACCTTACCGTCAAATGCTTACTTACAAGCCCTTAACCAACAATGCAGTTCAATAAATTGAGTTAAGAAAATATTTATTAAATAAACAAAAAGTTAAAATAAATAAAAATAACAATAAAATAACAATAACAAGGCTATATACAGAGGTGTGTGTGGGGGGGTGCTTACTGGGTGCAACATTGGGATCTCTGTTGTGACTCAAGAGCTCATTAGGCCGTTCACACACTCTTTCTCTCTCTTTTAATCTCAACCCTCTCGCCACATCCCTTTCTCCCCCCTCTCCTCCCCCTAGGCATAATTGACTGCAGTGTCGGGTGAGAGAGAATCGTTCCACGCTGAGAATCAAACCCTCAATTGTGGAGAGTTGGGGCAGATTAGTGGCTAGTTACCACTGGTGAATAATGTCAGCTGGCACCAATAGACCTGCTGTCAATCACACAGGACACACAGCACAGTATCAACCAGGGCTACAGGCCTCAGACAAACATACAGCACTAAACCCAGGGCCCAGCTACAGCACCAACCAGGGCTACAGGCCTCAGACAAACATACAGCACAAAACCCAGGGCCCAGAGCTACAGCACCAACCAGGGCTACAGGCCTCAGACAAACATACAGCACTAAACCCAGGGCCCAGCTACAGCTCAACAAGCCATTCACACAGCATTGTATCAGCCAGGGCTACAGCTCTACTCGATATAACATTTTCTGTTGCTGTAATTGGATGTGGTTCACTACAGGCAGGGTTTACACAGCGTTCTGGTGAGACAGATGTAAGCCGCGTTCTCGTGCACGCACACACAAAGACACTATGAATCAGAGCGGGTATAGCCAGTGTCCCGTGAGGGATGTTATTAAATTTCCTCTGCGGGCTCCCACATCCAGAGCCCTCCACTGATGCTGCCAGGGTGACTGGGAGAGAACTAGAACACTCTCACATTGCAGCTCCTCTTGTTTCAACACTTTTGTAAAGCTGCCTTCTGGGGCTGCAGGTTAGGGTTTAGGTTAGGCTACTTCTCTACTGGACTAAATCAAGTTCAACAACAGACATTAGTTTAAAATCTTAACATGAATATATGTTGATACAATTCAACAACAAAAAAATGCTAAATGATTGAATACACAGAAAATAAATCACTGCCTGGTTGGTTTTCCCCATGTGATGTTCTCGGGTGATTCAGAAGGGGGCAAGATAATCTGAAAATGAGGAACAGCTGTGCTGGGAATTTCTGGACCAGATTGGATTTTTACACTTCATTCATAATATATTTACATAACTGGTCCACTGCAGCAAAACATAAGTTATGTCATCATCATCATCATGCTACAACTAGATTTAGACAGAGGAGAGAAAGCGAGGCAAAAGATGAAAGTACAGCTACATGGTTTTTGGAAGCTATATACACTGTGTGCATGTGCAGTAAGGTGATGGGTAACAAAACAGATGAGGGCATTTTGAAAGGTTGGAGATAACATTATGCCATCATAGTCATTAATGGTACTAATGCCTCTAACTGGATGACTAGCAGATGACACACACACACAAGTCAGACCTTTCATCATCTTATCAGAAAATACTGTGTCTCTGACATGTCGCCTCCAAGCCACAGGCATACGGACAGAGAAAGACATGTATTTACAATGTTTTACCCCTACAGAACAAAACTCTACTACAGAAAAATATGTCAGCCTTGAAATCTGCTGAGAAATAATTACTAGTAGGCTAAAGCTAGTACCCTACTGACTGTAAAAACCTATCCTTGCCCATTCATTCTGAAGAAGGATAGAACAGCCAGTAACCTGAGTCGATTGGATTCTATGTCTGCCCAAACGCTCCAATTACAACCTCATATCAGTCTCTATTCATAAACCATTATCCCTTTGGGGCAACAGCAATGCCCATATATACAGACACAGCTATAGTCCGTACCTCCATGGCGAGCGCGGCCGTCTGCTGGTCGTAGTGGTTGAGGAGGTTGGGCATGAAGGTGGCGTTGTAAGGCAGGTCCTGGCACATCCGCAGTCCTACTGGCTCACAGGTAAACGTACTGTGGCTCTCTGCTGTCTCCGCATGGATGGACAGACAGGTGGAGCAGAGGGATGAGAGGAAGAGAAGCAAGAGGAAGAGTGACCTAGGCATGACCCTCTCTCTGTGCGAGTACGCCACTGCAGGTGACGTGTAGTCCCACCTCACTCTCATCCTCAATGAGCAGGGGAGGGGGAGAGAGCGATGAAGAGAGGAAAGGAGGGATGAGATAACAGCAGGGCTATTCTTCTTCTTCTACACAATCACACCATGGAGATCTGTGGCACTCACAGGGGAATCCTGCTGCTTCCATCCCCCAGAGGAGTGCACCCTGTCTGGCTACGGGATCCACACAGTCAGCCTCCTCTGTCTAGGTCTGTACCCGCTGGAGGGCTGTGATCATCAGCCTAGATTTTCCACCGTTTCCCCCAGCACAGCTATGGTCTTCTCTCTCCAATGAAAGAAGAGACTGCCCATTGAAAGTATTCAGTGTTTCTTCACAAAGAATGTCCAATGGCCCAGTAGCACAAGTCAAGCAAGACCTACAAGTTAAAATACAAAAGAATGTTTAGACAAGTGGCAAGACAGTCCTATTGTAAATAAGAGACCGGGAGTAGAAAAACCCCACCCCTCACTTACAAGTCCCCATAGATTGTCTTTATTACATTATTATTACAGTCACTGTTATTGTTTTAGGTATTTATTTATGTTCAAAAAGACGGAGCATTGATGAGGGTGAAAACAATTGGGTGTCAGTTCAACTTCACTGGTAAACATAAGCTTACATTCAAGCAGATATAAAATAAAATGCATTTCTATCAGGATTGGCTACTGTCAACATGATACTGTCCTATAGATCTATGACACACACCTATAGGTATACAGGCCTATAGTTGTGTGTCGTCCAATACAGTATGTATCTATGTAGTGGTTACTACGCAGAGCAATTTATAGTCATTTTTGCAGAACAACCTTATTGGGCGTTGTTACTACACAGCTGCGCACACGCCCTTCCAGTCAATTCAATCTATTATGCCTAGAAAATCATGCATCATCGTCTTGCATMTCCACTCTCTTTTCATTTAAATGTACCCCCATGCAAGCCGACCCACCACCATAGCCGGGCAACTAACGTATTCTTCCAATGTTTCGCATGGGTTAATTACTCTGCCACTGCCGGTGTCTGAAAGAAATGCCATTTAAACGGTGTATAGGAGATACAGCAACCTCTGTAAGTGTGTAGTAATGTAGATATGCCGGTTAATAGTTTTTTTTAAATGCTACGTAATAATAGTGTAACATTGTTTTTCTATCTTGCTAATGTCATTTTAGAATGTCTGACAATCTCTGAACTACAGCTCGCGCACGAACTTGTCTCTGTTCTAACGCTACCATTTGCGTTCCATTTTTTATAGGAAGCAAATAAAACAAATAATGTATTGGCTTGTTTTAGTAATTGTAAAATTGTATACGATAGCTAACTCGTAAACGTGACATGGTTACAATGCAATTTGTGCCGCAACCTCAAACTGATAAAAGTGACTAAATATGCAAGCTATAACAAGAACAAACGCCTTGTGCATAATGGAAAAAAATGCAAGCCCCCCCGCTCTCCAAAAAAAAAAAAAACGCTAAACTTCACCTGCAATTGGAATAATCGTCGATCTGCACTGCTCTTTGCCGCTGTTTCTTCCTGTGACAATACACAAGCACGTCGCTAGCTCTCTCCGTCTTCCTCTCTCGCTGCTGCACGCAAATCCATGACATGATCTGTTCCCCGGACGCGCGCTTTGAGCTAGAGCACCAGTGTATGCAACATTATCATCGATCAGTTCAATTGATTTGTGTGATATATCAGAGAAACCCCAATATAATTCACATCGTGRCCTGTTAGAGATACTGTGCATTCCTTCATGGTTGCGCAATAGTTTGCCGACTGAGTAAACCTGAAAGTCCCCATCCCACCTTAACACTGATGTAAACAGTCATGTGAAGAGCACACAGAGGATAGTAATGATAAATCAAAGAGTTAACATTTATTTGAAGAAAATTATTTCATATAAAAACTTTGAACACATTGATCGGTGCGGTCCTTAAATATAAAATCAACTAAACACATGCAACTTCGTGTAAAAATACTGCAGGCAACCAAAACACACCATGCATGAAATGTAGATTGAGATCCTGGTCAGGATCAATTCAGGAAGACCGCAACCCTTACACAAAATGTTATTGGACCACATTCCAGTGACAAATCAATCCACCAGGGTTTAAACTCAGTGAAATCCAGCTCATTCTAATGAGTAGCCGACACTAGTTTATCCCTCCAAAGTGGTTGATGCTCGTTACCATAAAGTCATACACCCCACCCATTTCTACAATTAAAGTCTTAAAATTAGATTTTAAACCTAACCTTAGTCCTGAACTTAACCATACTGCTAACCTTAAATTAAAACCAAAAAGCTTGTTTTTGTAGTCAATTACGACTGTGGAATATGACTTTGTGGCTATGGAAGCTYGTGGACACCCACTACAGTAGTAGTACTACAGTATAACATATGGCAGCCCTGGAGGAACAACATTCAGCTGGCCACACACAGAAAACAACCTTTGTTGTGACAGGGTCAGTCACCTCCTTATATCAATATTGATCCCCCCCTCAACTCGGGGGATTAGCGTTGTGTGCAAAGATTACGACCCGCTTGATTTAACCCAGCACCAGATTAACCGTTTCAGCACTGAGCTGATCACTTCTGCCTGGTGTCGGGGAATGTGAGCCCATCCCAGCTACGCCTGTATGGCCTACATACTGGTGTCCACCTGACCACTCATGCACCCTGGCCCCCAGGGGCTGCTCTGCTGCATTGGGTTTCAGTCAAAATTTCAGGGTGCGTCTCAGTACACTAAAGTGGTTCAGCTCTCCCTGTTCCCCTTCTTCTATATGCACCTGCAGGAGAAATACAATTGGGAGAAAACTGCAATGTGGGAGATTTGTTTCTAGGAATTGGAAAGAAGAGGATGCAATTTGAGATGAACCCTCAGAGCCCCTCTCAGGCATTCTATTCCTATATCCCCACAGTATACATTCAAGCCAGGGAATAACACAGTAGTAAACACTATGGAGCACATCGAGGCCTGGTAGATCAGGCAGGTAGACATAATCAGGTTACAAAAACACACATGACAATAAAACACATATTTGGCTGAGATTGGTAGTTAAATACAAGCGTAGAGTCATAAAATAAACATCTTTGGCTTAGCTGAGTTAGTCGTTAAATTTAACGAGGTATATAACAGCGTGCTGCTGTTAAAAGGAGGAAATAACATGTGCAGTAAAATGAAAAAAGCATGAAGCATGATWAATGCCAAATGTGATTAAATGCAATTATTTAAAATACTATAACGAAGATATTGATCCATAAATAATCTCTACACTACAGGCGTTTGTAATTTTACATTTGTGAAATGTCGGCGGATCGAGGGGAGGACAGACATTCTGAGGCAGACACGGAGACAATGTCATCCAGCAGTCTAGCTAGCCTATCACGTTGAGGGAGAGGAGAGTCTTTGGTATGAACGGAGGTAAAGGCACCAGGGAGGTTCTCTGAAGACGAAGAGGCTCAGTCACACCTTCGTCATCAAACACTGTTGACAAGAAAGCATGAGATGTTACTTCAGCTCAGTTGAAACATATCTTTAGTTTMGGCAGATCTGAAGGAAGCAGATTACATGTAAAACGGTAGCACTTCCYTTTACCAGACAGAAATAACCTCAAATTAAATGGTAATTACACAGACATAACCCATGAACTACTTGTGTTTTGCGGATTCACTAAAACAAGCACCGTTAGGCACCGTGGTGCCCCCTAGAGCAGGGATGGGTAACTTTGATGGGGTGTGGGGGCCACAAAAATCTGAACTCATCATGAGGGGCCACAGTGGCTTGCGGGTCTGCGTACCCACATCTGCACGGTTCGGGGGTCCGCCCTGGTGGTTGGAGCGGGTGGGTCGCTGTATTGATGTGTCAATAACGTGCGTGGGCGACGACATGTAGTCCAAAATTTGACTGAGGGGCCCCCCTCACGTTGCAAATGTAGTAGTAAGATAATGTAGTTGAAGATAAGACAGCATGAACATTAAAGTAGCGAGCCACATGTTCACGTTGATCATGAGACTGTGGTAATGGAGATATACTAGGGGACATTCTGGCCCTCTTGTTTTCTCCATTGTGCTGACGAGCTGATCAGACACAATGGGCACTTGAAACAGTTGGACACACTAGACATATGGTCTGACTTTCATTACAACAATCATGTTAGACAGAGTGGCCTAAGTGGCGCCTAAAAGCAATTGACACTAGCATATGTCTGACCATGTCCATTTGGTACTAGACACATAATCATGTCAGACAGAGTGACGCCTAGAGTAATGGACACACTGGGATAGAGGGTTAGCCACTATTATTAAACAAATGTGAAAGCACGATGGTGGTGAATGACTTCATAGGGACGGACAATACTATGTGTGTATAAATAGAGTAGCTGGAGTTCTGAGAAAGGGGGTTCCGCGGGGTGTGTTCCGTGGGGACATGCCTGTTGGCTGTACAGTTGTAATAAAGAGCATGTTTGATGTTAGTTCTGGCCGTTGTATTTGAAATGATTTTCACGACATATTTGGCGAGCTAGCCAGGAGGGACAGGGACTGAGGAATGGCGTTCAGGGCTGGAGATAGTTCTTTGGACAATCTAACAAACAGAGGTGGCCGCCCAACTAGACGGAGCAAGTTCTTTACAATAGTTGAAAAGTGTTGGTGTAAGATTGCTTCAGAGATACTGTCTCAGCGAGAGGAGCGCACGTAGGCTCTCTTTCAAATTTCTAAATGAAACCAGTAAATACAAAAGAACTTTTAGTCATGAATTTGCATGTATGTGTAATTTGGGAATGGTATTAAATATTTATGTATGCGCATGTATAGAGACTGAGTGAATAGGTGCTGTGAACTTTGCTTGTGTTAGATGTAGAGTGAGCATGCTGCGCTCGTTCAGATCAGACCGTTCGAATGTGTAGCTTAAATGATGCGGTTGTTTGGCGCATCTGGCTGAGTGGCTGGTTAACATTTTTGAAAAGTCTGCTTGGGTGGGATATTCACGGCGCGGGCAGAAGGGTCTGTTGGTGAATATTTAGTAGTTAAATAAATATTTCATGGTTACCGCCCCAGAACGGGGGGACCGAACGGATGAATATTTAGGAGGCAGGAAAAAACGTTTGCCCGATTGTGCGGCGTTCAACTGCAAAAGTAGCTTATGAATATTTAGGACGCAGAAAACGTTAGCCCGATTGTGCAACGTTCAACTGCAAAAGTAGCTTTAAACGGTCAAAGCATAAATCAGTAGGTTGTAGGAAAACGTTAGCCCGATTGTGCGGCGTTCAACTGCAAAAGTAACTTTATAGGTCAAGCATAAATCAGTAGGTTGTAGGAAAACGTTGGCCGATTGTGTCGGCGTTCACTGCAAAAGTAACTTATACGGTCAAAACATAAATCAGTAGTTAAATAAATATTTCATAGTTTCGCTCTGAAAGGAGGACTGTGTACGGGTGAAATATGTAGGTGGCAGGGAAAAACGTTGGCACCGATTGTGCGGCGTTCAAATGCAAAAGAAATCCTGCGAAATAAAAAACCGCTCTGTCTAGCTACCCAGGGTTTGGTAATTTCAGCTAGGTCACGCCACAATACTACTGTAATAATAAAGAAGAAAGATAAGTATTGGGGGTTGATAGTGATATGAAGACAAGCTGATCCGATTAGACAGTAGTCTCGGTCATATTGTAGAAATCTTAGCAGTCTAGGCTTATGTAGGAGGAAGTTGAATTAAGTCAATAAAGAAAGACTAAGTTGTTTTGAGGTAAAAAACAAGGGATTGAATGAACAGGTGAAAAATAAAAGGATGAATGAGAATGTTGTAAGAATGAAAGTGGATCTGTGTAAAAAATGGAACATTGGGAAGGAAAGACAAGTTGTGTGTGGTGTGTTTAGGCAGAGCGTCCCAGAAGAGGAGTGGGCGCAGTCTTCCCTGTGACAGAGTAGAGACGATGGAGGAAGGGGTGCCTCTAAATCTAAGATAGAGGGAAGAAATTAAGAAACTCGAAGTAACAATAGTTGTAATCAAGGATAAAACCAGCTGATGTGATTAAAGTAATAAGTCGATCATAGTACGAATTACTAAACGGTGTCAAAACAATAATAAATAAAAAACTTAGGAAAGGCGTTAACCGATAGTTATAATACGTGATAGAAAGTGTGAAACAAGAACAGAAAGTGAGCGCCAATAAATTGAAATTATACTATAAAGTTAAAAAATGATCTAGTTGGTTCAAGATAAATAGTGGAATCCAGGACACATTAAGAATTCGCGTAGGTGAAACAAAGAAAGTGGAAAAAACAGGCGTCAGAACGCTCTGTGTCTACAGAAGCTACGGTCTAAAAAAATAGCCTGCAGGGTAGCAGCGGTGCAAAATCGAGTGGCCAGGAATAAAAGGAGAACAGGGGTGGCTTGACTCACTAGTAAATTGACCATAGGATCAAACAATAAGAATATGGAGAAGAGGTAAGAAAGTAGAGCCAACATAAATAAATAAAGGTAATAGTAAGACGTTAGATGAAGATTAAGCGGAGCGGGCAGTGGACCTGTGTGGCTCAGTTGGTAGAGCATGGTGCTTGCACGCCTGGGTTGAGGGTTCAATTCCACGGGGGACCAGGAATGATATGTATAACTTTCAATTTTAGTCGCTCTGGATAAGAGAGTCTGCTAAATGACTTAAATGTAATGTAAATGTAATCATAAAATTGATTAGAGCTATAAGAATAGAATAAACCAAAGCAGATAAAATGAATTATAATGATATCTGTATAAGGGAAAAACACAGTGATATTTGAAGTACTGTACTAGAAATAAGACTAAGTCTTTGTAGTATTCAGAAATAATGTCTGTACTATAAATAGAGTAGGCTTTGATAGAGAAATTAAGTGATGTGACAAATGAATTTTAATTGGAAAGGAGATTAGTCTCCTCGGAAAAATAAATAAATAAAAGGTGTATGGGGAGTATTTGGAAAAATAAATGAATAAATAGTGGCATGAAAACAAAAATGATTGTTTCTCCCTAGCATAGAGGGTTTTTAAAAAGCCATGGTGTCATCAAGAGCGCGCACATTAGTTCTACGACTTCGGATTGAATATGAAAAACTGGATAATTGGGGGACGCCATCCCGCCGGTAACATGTCTATTCATCAGCAAATACATTACTATAAAAGGACAAAATGTGGTTCCACTCGTCCTCGCAGACGTGCGGGTCGATGTAGTGGAACTATTGGACAATATCTAAAAACGATAAGAAAATAGTTCTGTTTTGAATATGGATATAGCGAATATGAGTGGGGAAAATTAGTGTAAGGTGACACTAGACTTTAGTGTGGTAGCAGGAAATGCGATATACGAGAGTTTATTTCCTTGTCAAAATAACAAACAACTAAGTGGGTTTGAGGTTAGTGTGAATGGAATTTTTACTGGCGGTGTGGATTGTCTCTGAGCGAACAATGAGTGGTTCAAGAGATATACAGTTTTATATGTGGTCAAGAAGTAGTATTAGATCACGGTTTGACTTGACATTATGTAGAGTACAGATGGAATTTTAATTGTTAGACATTCTATACCGTCATTCTCTGAAAAATGTTAAGACAGTTTATGGAAATAAGACATCATTTGCAGATTAAAAGCTGACGTGTAAGTATTAACCGATATGTAATAGCTTTCTTTTCCAGAAAAAAAAAGGTTTTAATCTTCTCTGGTCAAAATATAATTGGAGACTGTATTACTCGTGGAAAGCAGTTATTAAAGTCAGCTGCTATAAAAATTCTGGATAAGGCTGAAATGGAGTTCTGGATAAGTGAGTCCAGTCCCTGTGTGCTATTGGCTATGGTTTACTAGTAAGTGCACTATGGACTGGGAATGAATATACATTAGTAGATTTATTGGAAGGGCTTTTTCCACTTCAGTTTCAATTTGGGTGTGCAGAATGATGGAATTATTTTTTGAAAAATGTATTTAAGTTGTTCCTAAAGAAAGGGGAGTGGAAACATTTTAATGGTGTCAAAATGCCCTGATTCCTAAGAATTTCCTGTGAAAGACTGATCACCTTTTACTAGAAATTGTTGGAACAGGTGGGATTTAATTTTTAAATGATTAAAAGACACAAGACTCTATTCAAACTGTATAATTACTTTGAAAATCTATTATGTCCCTGGGAAAATTATGTAGAGTTGTACCCTTAAATTGAATAAGTTATTCGGAATAGGTTTATTTTTGTTTTTTTGATATAACATGTGTTCATCGGTAAAATGATCAGTTCCCTGGGGTTCTGGTCTTTGGGTAAATACACAAATGTGCTTTGTTCATTCTGCATATAAAAAGTGATGTACGTTACTCCAAAGGGTTTATTGGAGTGTGGGTTTCTGTGAGGGTTTTTGTTGATAAATACATCATCTGTAATTCATCTGAGAGATCACCGGTAGAATAAGGGAGTTGTCATAAAAGGTGACGTCAGAATGCTTTAAGGCATGGGAGCGAATATCACCACAAGTGGGTGTGGAGCTCATACCCACCCTAATCGACTGAATAGTGAGGGACAACTGTGTCTGATGACCTGTGAACTGTATCAAATAATAGACATGTTGAAATGTTATGGGCCAGGGTGAATTATGAATTAAAAGAATTGGGGTATTGAACTTTTATTACCAGGCCACTCATGAGAGAAACACTGAGACAAAAGGGCTATTGGGAAAATAGATAATACTGGTAATAAAAGTGTTTAGTATAAATGTTAATTATTAAAGGGATGATGTGTATTGAATTGATCAGGTCAACTTTGAGTTAAAGTAAACACTAAGGATTGTTATCCTGAATATTGGGTTGGAAAATGTATAAAAAAAAAAAAAATTAAAATAAAATAACTGTTTAGTTATTTAGATATAGCACTGTTTAAATTTAATAGGCCTAGGGCCGCTCTGGAATTTCATCCTGGGACGAGGAGGTTGACAAAACTTCCAGAATATTTGATTAAAGGTTTTTTGTTTCTTTTGTTTTATAATGTCATTGGAATTGTAATGATAAAACTTTTCTAAAATAATGGAATAAAAAGGTATTCTGTTGTGCGATGATACCCAATGATGAAGAAGAAAGAGACCAACAATAACATTGGCATAGAATGAAAAGGATGGACGTTTTCCCCAGGTTTCATTACATTACAAATGGTGGTAATATTGCAAGTGTGCAATTATTGTAATTTCTTTTTCTCTTTTTCTCGTTTGGTCAGTTTATTTTTGTTTTGAGGAACATAAGGTTGTGTATATGTTCCTAAGGGGGGACTGATATCTATTTTAAATTGATTAGAAAAGATTTGAGAATGTTTTAAGAATGTATTTTACAGCAG
>NC_036849.1:25562266-25618610 GCF_002910315.2 Salvelinus sp. IW2-2015
GATATATAATCCGAATCCGTGCAACCCCAGTGGGTTGAGTCACTGACGTGATCTTCCTGTCTGGGTTGGCGACCCCTTGGTTATGCCGTGGCGGAGATCTTTGTGGGCTATACTCGGCCTTGTCTCAGGATGTAAGTTGGTGGTAATGATATCCCTCTAGTGGTGTGGGGGCTGTGCTTTGGCAAAGTGGGTGGGGTTATATCCTGCCTGGTTGGCCCTGTCTGGGGGTATCATCGGATGGGGCCACAGGGTCTCCCGACCCTCCTGTCTCAGCCTCCATATTTATGCTGCAGTAGTTTGTGTCGGGGGCTAGGGTCAGTCTGTTATATCTGGAGTATTTCTCCTGTCTTACCGGTGTTCTGTGTGAATTTAAGTATGCCTCTCTAATTCTCTCCTTCTCTCTTTCTTTCTCTCTCTGAGGACCTGAGCCCTAGGACCATGCGTCAGGACTACCTGGCCTGATGATTCCTTGCTGTCCAGTACACCTGGCCGTGCTGCTGCTTCAGTTTCAACTGTTCTGCCTGCGGCTATGGAACCCTGACCTGTTCACCGGACGTGTTACCTGTCCCAGACCTGCTGTTTTCAACTCTCTAGAGACAGCAGGAGCGGAAGAGATACTCTTAATGATCGGCTATGAAAAGCCAACTGACATTTACTCCTGAGGTGCTTGACCTGTTGCACCCTCGACAACCACTGTGATTATTATTATTCGAACCTGCTGGTCATCTATGAACTTTTGAACATCTTGGCCATGTTCTGTTATAACTCCACCCGGCACGGCCAGAAGAGGACTGGCCACCCCTCATAGCCTGGTTCCTCTCTAGGTTTCTTCCTAGTTCTGGCCTTTTTAGGAGTTTTCATAGCCACCGTGCTTCTACACCTGCATTGCTTGCTGTTTGGGGTTTTAGCTGGGTTTCTGTACAGCACTTTGAGATATCAGCTGATGTAAGAAGGGCTTATAAATAAATTTGATTTGATCCACAGGCCTACAAATAGTGGCCGTCGTTGCCCATCCCTGACCTAGAGCAATGGGAAAGGAGAAGGGGCTAGAATCTGGTGGAAGGATCAAGCTCCAGTGGACTGAAACCTCACCTCCCGGTCTGTGGCAGTCCTCTATGCGTAGGCAGAGTGTTTGAACAATCAGGCTCCGGCCCTGGAGTGATACTCTGGATCTACCGCTGCCCTATTGGTAGAGCCTCCTCCTCCAGCTGGCACAGAGAACAGAAACAGAGAGATGGAGAAAGAAGTGAGTGAGTGAGTGAGTGAGTGAGTGAGTGAGTGAGTGAGTGAGTGAGTGAGGTGACTGTGAGTATTACCTGTTTCTTTGAGGTATGTGTGAGAGCAGGGTCCTAGACCCCTCAGTACCAGTCCCACTACGAAGCACCAGATAGAAAGTCCTGTTTCCAGTCCAGCCAGAAGTACACATGGGAACCACAGAGACAGGGCAGTGTCCTGGAGAGAACGAAAGAGATATATACAGTGGGGAGAAGAAGTATTTGATACACTGCCGATTTTTGCAGGTTTTCCTACTACAAAGCATGTAGAGGTCTGTCATTTTTATCATAGGTACACTTCAACTGTGAGAGACGGAATCTAAAACAAAAATCCAGAAAATCACATTGTATGATTTTTTAATAATTAATTTGCATGACATAAGTATTTGATCACCTACCACAAGTAAGAATTCCAGCTCTCACAGACCTGTTAGCCCTCCTGTTCTCCACTCATTACCTGTATTAACTTCATCTGTTTGAACTCGTTACCTGTATAAAAAACACCTTTCCACACACTCAATCAAACAGACTCCAACCTCTCCAAATGGCCAAGACCAGAGAACTGTGTAAGGACATCAGGGATAAAATTGTAGACATGCACAAGGCTGGGATGGGCTACAGGACAATAGGCAAGCAGCTTGGTGAAAAGGCAACAACTGTTGGCGCAATTATTAGAAAATGGAAGAAGTTCAAGATGACGGTCAATCACCCTCGGTCTGGGGCTCCATGCAAGATCTCACCTCGTGGGGGCATCACTGATCATGAGGAACTACATGGCAGAACTACACGGCAGGACCTGGTCAATGACCTGAAGAGAGCTGGGACCACAGTCTCAAAGAAAACCATTAGTAACACACTACGCCGTCATGGATTAAAATCCTGCAGCGCACGCTCAAGCCAGCGCATGTCCAGGCCCGTCTGAAGTTTGCCAATGACCATCTGGATGATCCAGAGGAGGAATGGGAGAAGGTCATGTGGTCTGATAAGACAAAAATATAGCTTTTTGGTCTAAACTCCACTCGCCGTGTTTGGAAGAAGAAGGATGAGTACAACCCCAAGAACACCATCCCAACCGTGAAGCATGGAGGTGGAAACATCATTCTTTGGGGATGCTTTTCTGCAAGGGACAGGACGACTGCACCGTATTGAGGGAGGATGGATGGGCCATGTATCGCGAGATCTTGGCCAACAACCTCCTTCCCTCAGTAAGAGCATTGAAGATGGGTCGTGGCTGGGTCTTCCAGCATGACAACACCCGAAACACACAGCCAGGACAACTAAGGAGTGGCTCCGTAAGAAGCATCTCAAGGTCCTGGAGTGGCCTAGCCAGTCTCCAGACCTGAACCCAATAGAAAATCTTTGGAGGGAGCTGAAAGTCCGTATGCCCACGGACAGCCCGAAACCTGAAGGATCTGGAGAAGGTCTGTATGGAGGAGTGGGCCAAAATCCCTGCTGCAGTGTATGCAAACCTGGTCAAGAACTACAGGAAACGTATGATCTCTGTAATTGCAAACAAAAGTTTCTGTACCAAATATTAAGTTCTGCTTTTCTGATGTATCAAATACTTATGTCATGCAATAAAATGCAAATTAATTATTTAAAAAAATCATACAATGTGATTTTCTGGATTTTGTTTAGATTCCGTTTCTCACAGTTGTATGTGTACCTATGATAAAAATGACAAGACTCTACATGCTTTGTAAGTAGGAAAACCTGCAAAATCGCAGTGTATCAAATACTTCTTCTCCCCATTACACACACACACACACACACACTTTGGAAAGTATTCAGACCCCTTACTTTTTCCACATTGTTACATTACAGCCTTATTCTTAAATTGATTAAATAGTTTCCCCCCCTCTAATCTACACACAATACCCCATAAGACAAAGCAAAACAGGTTTAGAAATGTTTGCAAATGTATTAATTACAAAAATACCTTATTTACATAAGTATTCAAACCCTTTGCTATGAGACTCGAAATTGAGCTTAGGTGCATCCTGTTTCCATCGATCATCATTGAGATGTTTCTACAACTTGATTGGAGCCATCTGTGGGAAATTCAATTGATGGACATGATTTGGAAAAGGCACAAACCTGTCTATATAAAAGGTCCCACAGTTGACAGGGCATGTCAGAGCAAAACCAAGCCATGAGTCGAAGGAATTGTCCATAGAGGTCAGACGGATTGTGTCGAGGCACAGATCTGGGGAAGGGTACCAAAAAATGTCTTCAACATGAAAGTCCCAAGAACACAGTGCCCTCCATCATTCTTAATTTGAAGTTTTGAACCACCAAGACTCTTCCTAGAGCTGGCCGCCCGGCCAAACTGAGCAATCGGGGAGGAAGGGCCTCGGTCCCTCTGACAGAGCTCTAGAGTTCCTCTGTGGAGGTGGGAGAACCTTCCAGAAGGACAACCATCTCTGCAGCACTCCACCAATCAGCCTTTATGGTAGAGTGGCCAGACGGAAGCCACTTCTCAGCTCAGTAAAAGGCACATGATAGCCAAACTGGAGTTCGCCAAAAGGCACCTAAAGACTCTCAGACCATGAGAAACAAGATTTTCTGGTCTGACGAATCCAAGATTGAACTCTTTGGCCTGAATGCAAAGTGTCACGTCTGGAGGAAACCTGGCACCATCCCTACGGTGAAGCATGCGTGGCAGCATCATGCAGCGGATATGTTTRTCAGCGGCAAGGACTAGGAGACTAGTCAGGGTCGAGGGAAAGATGAACGGAGCAAAGTACAGAGAGATCCTTGATGAAAACCTGCTCCAGAGCTCTAAGGACCTCACTGGGGTGAAGGTTTTACCTTCCAACAGGACAARGACCCTAAGCACACAGCCAAGACAACGCAGGAGTGGCTTCAGGACAAGTCTCTGAATGTGCTTGAGTGGCCCAGCCAGAGCCTGGACTTGAACCCTATCGAACATCTCTGGAGAGAACTGAAAATAGCTGTGCAGCAATGCTCCCCATCCAACCTGACAGAGCTTGAGAGCATCTGCAGAGAAGAATGGGAGAAACTTCCCAAATACAGATGTGCCAAGCTTGTAGCGTCATACCCAAGAAGACTCAAGGCTGTAATCGCTGCCAATGATGCTTCAACAAAGTACTGTAAAGGTTCTGAATACTTATGTAAATGTGATATTTCAGTTTTTTATTAATTAGCAAACATTTCTAAAATCTTGTCATGGGGTATTGTGTGTAGATTGATGAGGAAAAAACGATCAATTTTAGAATAAGGCTGTAACCTACCAAAATGTGGAAAAAGTCAAGGGGTCTGAATACTTTCCGAAGGCACTGTGTGTGTGTGTGTGTGGCAATAGTGAGGCTAATAGCAATATAGATTGAGAGAGACTTAATACATATGTATATTTGTGTGGTATCAAAGGAGCATAGAGACAGAGCGAGAGGGATAGAGACTTACATAAATCCGTGTGGTGTCAAAGGGGCAGTCTGCGTTGACTGGCGAGCGGGCGTTGACTGGCAAGTCAGTGAAGTTGCAGCCCAACATGAGGCCCCGCCCCTCGTTGGCAATGGTGAGGCTAATAGCCAATAGGAGCCCAACGCCGCAGGCCGCAGAGAGTAGGACATTCAGGAAGGAACTAATCAGAAGACCTATGTGCTGGAGTTGGGGAACAGAAGGACAGGGAGAAAGAGAAAGCGAGGAGAGAAAGAGGGGTGAAGTCAAGGAGGTGGGGAAAATGTTGATGAGATGAGGTGAAGAGGTGACCGTTGCAGACTTAATGGTGTTCATTGTATCTTACAAATMATATTTTCTTGTTATTGATGGTCTTACCAGCTTCCAAATGGACAGATTTCTTGACACCAATATGGCAATGATTCCTGTTGCAATGCTCTGAAAATGGAAACAGAACATTTCAGTTTCTGTCTATAACATCACGTTATTACTAATTGTTACTATGGTAATCTATAATTCTCTGACTGACCAGCAGTCCGGAGGTGACGGAGATGATGTTGGCGGCGGTGAACTCTGTGGTGATCTGGTCATTGGGTTTAGAGACGTGGCGCAGGATGCTGCCGTGGATTATGGCTCCCAGGATGAAGTTAATGTGACCCACTAGGATCAGAGTAAACCCCTTCTTCATCAGACGCCCTGGGCCCTTCTCCTTATCTGACAGATCAGCAAACAGTCGTCATTGTATGGTCATTGTTGTAAAGTAGGCTACCAGGGTTGGGGTCAATATCWTTGATTCAGAACGTAAACCAAATTCCAATTCCACATTTTCCTCATTGAAAAGCACTGAAGATAATTGGAATTTCAGTGTACTTCTTGAATGGACTGGAATTGAAATAAAATTACACAGTCCAGTGCACAGTAATCACCATAGAGAATGGCAGTTTAATCTCATCCTAGTTCTGTGAGATTACCTATATAAAAGTAAGTACGCCTCTTCTTTGGCCTATTTTGGCCTATTTTTTTTGGCCTATTTTTTGGTAGAAACATTTATAACACTAAAGGTGTGGAATGTTGACCTACACAAACAATAGACTGATGGTTCTAATAGGCCCTACATGATGAAACAAGATGGTACTAGTCATTAGTCGGATTCCGTTGCTCAACGTTTTGCATCGGTCTACTCCAAATGGATTGGACAAATTCAGGTAGGACTCTCACTGTTTCGTTCTGATTGCTCTGTTTGCCTCCATTTGGTTCTTAAACTGTCACTTGTTTCCGTTGCAAGACTTAATGAATACACCCCAGATTTACCTGGAAACCCAATGTTGAATTGCATTGAATTCAAGTCAYGCAGAAATGAGCATGAATCAGGGAAGTTAACTCTCACGACCTCTACAAGCCAGAATTTGYATTWAAAAKAAATATTTTAACATACTTTACCGGACCGTGCGGTTGGTCATTTTGGTGGTAGGAATGTGAGACAATATATCCACAGGAAAGTATAATTCTGTAACTTTTCAAAGCTATGGTAGAGTAGTTCAGATGAAGCATGTGCAGAACCATGTAAACGTGCACCAGCTCGGTAAATAGGCTATTTCATGCATGTATTTTTTATGTTGTGAGCGTGATAGAAATATGAACTCACTACCGGCGCTTTGAAAAMATGATGTAATTACACTTTCGTGTGGACATATTGTCTCACATTCCTACCGCCAACAGGACCAACCGGCATCATTGGTAGATCATCGGTTTACTTTCGAAATACGCAAACGAACACCTGTGCAACCTAGACATAATGGTTGCCTCGCTGAAGTTAACACAATACGTTGCCTCCTCCACTAAAATARAAGTTATTTAAAGTTAACTTACCGAAACCACACATATCGTTGCCGTATATTYCGCAAGATTGTTTCTAAGAGTGAAACAAAACGGCTAATTATTTTTGTTTTCATGAAGCAGTTCCTCGCTCTTTCCGAGTCGGTGACGTCACGGGCTTCACCTGTCGAGCGGAAGTTGGTCGTTAATTTGTGTTCTTCTTCATTTGGGATTTTCAATAGTGTGCAACTGCAGCACYWAATTCGGYGCGTTCCTGCATGTGGACGTTCTGCGTTTGCGAAGGACAGTGCCTACAAAAAGACGCCATTACTATTGATCTCTATGTTAAAGGAATTACTGCTGGTGTTGTGTAGTGAACTACATGTTATGCCGAGAGAGAAATAGTTATTATTTTACACGATCAAAAGCCTACATCTTACTCACATTATCATTGACAGATCTGTATTACTATGCAGATATATTTACTGCAACACATCTATTTGGTCCTTATCTAAACATTGGGCTACAGAGAGGCCTTCACACGCATACTATTTGTTATGAAATGCATCGGTAAGCACTTGTTCAAATCGATTGAACTCTCAATATGCTCATCATGTTCAGTTCACTAACCCCTCCATGGCTCGTTGGACAAAGCCTATAGGGAAATTAATGGCGTTTTCGTTGGGTTTTCGGATTAACGCAGAAAATAAGGTTTGTGGTAAACACAGGCTTAGAAAATCTTAAATGTTTTGTTCTTAATCAGCCAATGTCGTTTTTTGTAAATGTTGAAGCATTTATGTCAGAAAAAAACACACAAAGCACATAAAGGCTTCATAGTTGTTGATATCACAAGTTTACTGGAGAACTGAGATGAAGTAGAGACTCTGGACAGGGTGGATAAGGTTTAATTAAAAGCAATTTATTCAGAGGTAAAGATATCTGAAATAGCGTGCACGGACCCTTTCATCAAGCTCAAATGGAACTCTCTGAAAGAAGCCCAGATAACAGAGTGCATATACATTTTATACAGTACAGAAAGTAGGTTGAGTCTGGAAGTTCTGGTCCTCTGGTTGGTTCTGATGAGTTGGGTGAGGTCTCCTTCAGGCTAGTATCACTGTCCCATTGGCTCTGAGTAGAGTTCTTTGTCTTCAGAAATGTTCAGCTAAAACAGGAGTTTTTGTGTGTGCGTAGATGTTCCTGTCTTATCTGTGTTTATGAAAGGTTTACGTCAGCCCTCTGTCCTTGGGTATGTGTGTGTCTCAGTACCTCGTGAAATACAGTACCAAGCACCCTTTTCTTATCAGTTTTTATGAAAAGGCCTGTGTCAGCCATCTGTCTCTGGGTGTGTGTGGGTCTCAGTATCTGCTAATGAGTTTGTGAGAAACCCTGTTTGGAAAGAAGTTAGTTATAACAATGTAATAGCAAATATGCTTGTGTTATAATAAATGATATTTATTACATAGTTCATAAAGGTCATGTTAACGGACTGATATTATCTCATTGAACAATACGTATAAAATCRCCTAAGCCTGTGTTAACCTCAGACCTTATTTTCAGTGTTTATCCCAAATCCCTATTCTTTACCCATTAATTTTCTCCATAGGAATGGCTGAACAAACCAGAGGTAACTAATTTCTGTTTTTTAAGACTACAAGCTGGCGAGCTCTATTAGTTTGGTGGTAGTTGAACTAAATTCATATCTAGGAAGTGTTTCAGTAGTTAACCTTTTTTGCCATGTACTGGTGCAGCTAACTACTGGAACTACACACTACTTTTTTGCAAAAACTAAACCAAATATGGGTGAAGTAGGCAATCATTTCTTGCTTGAAACATTGTTTTTGTGTTTAATAAGCTAAATTACACATTCTGATAACATATTACTCAAGTGATCTGTTCTTGCAATTTATAGTTTATGACATTTCAGATTTACATATGATAATCTTTCACGAAGTAGTTTGGATGTAGCCAACTACTTTTTCAATGTAACTTTAGTTAAGTAAACTATACAACTTCTTTCAGTCTGAAGTAGTTGGTAGCTTGGTAAACCATCTTTTTAGAGTAGTTTCCCCAACACTACCACCACCTGCCGGGCTGAAATGTGACAGAGACTTGTGCTGTTAAGGTGACCGTATTACCGCCACATCGGTTGTCACGAGTCATGGCGGCAGTCGAATTCCACGTGACCGTTTAGTCACAGTAATTAGGCTTCTCCAAGCTCTGATGCTGCTGATGGTCATTAGTAGCCTACTAAACGTGCCAACTGCCTGGTACTCAGCACTCTATTATCACTCTGGCATCAATACAAATGTTTTCATGAGAGCCAAAGAGCTCATGTTGTGCAACAGTTCTTTATGGTAACCTATAGGTAACCTATAGTTCACTGACTGACCAGCAGTCCGGAGGTGACGGAGATGATGTTGGCGGCGGTGAACTCGGTGGTGATCTGGTCATTGGGTTTAGAGACGTGGCGCAGGATGCTGCCGTGGATGATGGCTCCCAGGATGAAGTTAATGTGACCCACTAGCATCATAGTAAACCCCTTCTTCCTCAGACACTCCGGACCCTTCTCCTTATCTGACAGATCAGCACACGGTCATCATTGTATGGTCYTTGTTGTAAAGTAGGCTACCAGGGTTGGGGTCAATACCATTTKGACCATTTCGAATCCTAATTCCATTTCAAAATTTTCCTAATTGAAAAACGCTGAAGATAATTGGAATAGAGTGCTGAGTACCATCACTCTCTTTCTTGGTCAAATAGCCATTACACAGCCTGGAGGTGTGTTGGGTCATTGTCCTGTTGAAAAACAAATGATAGTTCCACTAAGCGCAAACCAGATGGGATGGCGTATCGCTGCAGAATACTGTGGTAGCAATGCTGGTTAAGTGTGCCTTGAATTGTACATTCTACATTTTCTTCATGTCATCTTTCTAACAAACCGGTCTAAAATAAATAATGGATTTATTTTGATGGTATAGGTTATATTACATGGATTTATTAGACTTTTTAAAATGTAGATGTTCCAAAGATCTGCATCAGTAGCTTGTAGGCTATGCATGGAAGCTAGGAAATGCTAAATGTGTTTATGTTCATTAACGGCCATTTACTGTGGGACCGGCGGTTATTTGCTTGACAATCACCAGCTGACGAAATTTCCGCCACAGCCCTAATGGAGACGATGGAAGTGTTCTAGATTCTGCACTCTTGTCTACATGAATGGTGGAAGGAAATCATTTTTGAGTGAATTAGTTTGTTCTGGAAGGGTTTGAATAAATTGGGGAGGGTGAAGCTTATTCCCAGGGATGTGATGCCTTTGATGTTTGAGTTGGGCGTTCAAGGGAGGGCAATCTTGGTTAACCCAGAAGTAAAATCTCACATATTTGGTCAACTGTGCAGAATCTGCCCACGGGATATTAACGGGACAAAGGTTATTGGGGTTACATGTTATGTTCATAGCTGTTGTTTAGTATTTAGTATACACTAAGGACCTATCATGGTCCAAACACACCAACACAGTTGTGAAGAGGCCATGACAACGCCTTTTCCCCCTCAGGAGGCTGAAGATTTCGCATGGGCCTTCCGATCCTCAAAACATTCTGCAGCTGAACCATTGAAAGCAGCTTGACTGGCTGCATCACCGCATGGTATGGCAACTGCTTGACATCCGATCGCAAGGCGCTACAGAGGGTAGTYCGTATGGCCCAGTACATCACTGGTGCCGAACTCCCTGCCATTCAGGACCTCTATACCAGTCAGTGTCAGAGGAAGGCCCTAAATATTGTCAGACTCCAGCCACCCAAGTCATAGACTGTTCTCTCTGCTACCGCACGGCAAGCAGTACCGGAGCGCCAAGTCTGCGACCCAAGGCTCCTGAACCGCTTCTACCCCCAAGCCATAAGACTGCTGAACAGTTAATCAAATGGCCACCCAGACTATTTAAATTGTCCCCCAACCCCTGCTTGTTTTTACACTGCTGCTAATCGCTGTTTTTAATCTAGTTTACAAATGATCTTGACTAACCTGTACCCCCCCACATTGACTCGGTACCGGTACCCCCTGTATATTTCCTCGTTATTGTTAATAATTTTCGTGTTACTTTTTTATTAAATTTTTTTACTTTAGGAAATGTTTTTTTAACTCTATTTCTTGAACTGCAGTGTTGGTTAAGGGCTTGTAAGTAAGTATTCGGCGCATGTGACAAATAAAATGTGCTTTGATTTTATTATCTATCCTGATTGCATAGTCCCCTTTTTTACCCCTACCTACATGTACACATTACCTTAATTACCTCAACTACCTCATACTCATGTGGTCCCGTGTGGCTCAGTTGGTAGAGCATGGCGCTTGCAACGCCAGGGTTGTGGGTTCATTCCCCACGGGGGGACCAGGATGAATATGTATGAACTTTCCAATTTGTAAGTCGCTCTGGATAAGAGCGTCTGCTAAATGACTTAAATGTAAATGTACTCCTGCACATTGTCTCAGTACTGGTACTCCCTGTATATAGCCTCGCTATTGTTATTTTATTGTGTCACTCATTCTTTTTTTTTCTTGAATTTTACCCCCTTTTTCTCCCCAATTTCGTGGTATCCAATTGTTAGTAGTTACTATCTTGTCTCATCGCTACAACTCTCGTACGGGCTCGGGAGAGACGAAGGTCGAGATCCATGCGTCCTCCGAAACACAACCCAACCAAGCCGCACTGGTTCTTAACACAGCGTGCATCCAACCCGGAAGCCAGCCGCACCAATGTGTCAGAGGAAACACCATGCACATCGCCCGGCCCGCCACAGGAGTCACTAGTGTGCGATGAGACAAGGATATCCCTACCGGCCAAATCCTCCCTAACCCGGACGACACTGGGCCAATTGTGCGTCTCACCATGGACCTCCCAGTCGTGGCCGGCTGCGACAGAGCCTGGGCTCAAACCCAGACCACTGGGACCACTGCGCCACCCGGGAGGCCCGTCTTTTCTTACTTTTTAACTCTGTATTGTTGGGAAAGGGCTCATAAGTAAGCACTGTATCTGGCGCATGTGACAAATAAAATTGGATTTAATATGGATCATAATCCATACACACCAACACAGTCGTTAAGAGGGCACGACAACACCTCTTCTCCCCCAGGAGGCGGAAAAGATTTGGCATGGGCCCTCAGATCCTTAAAAGGTTCTACAGCTACACCATTGAGATGATCTAGACTGTGTCACTGCATGGTATGGCAACTGCTTGGCATTCTACCACAAGGCGCTACAGAGGGTAGTGCGAACGGCCCAGTAGATGACTGCCATCCAGGACCTCTATACCGGGCAGTGTCTCCAGCCAACAAGTCACAGACTGTTCTCTCTGCTACCGCACGACAAGCAGTACCGATGCACCAAGTCTGGAACCAACAGGATCCTGTACAGCTTCTACCCCCCCCCAAAATAATACAATTGTGCAATAGTTAGTTAAACCCTCGCACCCTTTGTATATAGKCAAGTTTTCATTACTCATCGTGTATCTATTATTACATGTTTTACTTTCCTATTCCTACATTTTCTTCCTCTCTGCATTGTTGGGAAGGGCCCGAAAGAAAGCATTTCACCGTTAGTCCACACCTGTTGTTTACAAGGCATGTGACAAATACTATTTGATAATGGTGAGCGTGAACCACACAGAGTAGGTGGAGGTACAGTTGAAATCAGAAGTTTACGAACACCTTAGCTAAATATATCTAAACTCAGTTTTTCACAATTCCTGATATTTAATCCTAGTAAAAATTCCCTGTCTTAGGTCAGTTAGGATCACCACTTTATTTTAAGAATGTGAATGATATATTTCAGCTTTTATTCATTTATTCACATTCCCAGTGGGTCAGAAGTTTACATACACTCGATTAGTATTTGGTCGCATTGCCTTTAAATTGTTTAACTTGGGTCAAACGTTTCAGGCAGCCTTCTACAAGCTTCCCACAATACGTTGGGTGAATTTTGTCCCATTCCTCCTGACAGAGCTGGTGTAACTGAGTCAGGTTTGTAGGCCTCCTTGTTCACACATGCTTTTTCAGTTCTGCCCACAAATGTTCTATAGGACTGAGGTCAGGGCTTTGTGATGGCCACTCCAATACCTTGACTTTGTTGTCCTTAWGCCATTTTGCCACAACTTTGGAAGTATGCTTGGGGTCATTGTCCATTTGGAAGACCCATTTGCAACCAAGCTTTAACTTCCTGACTTATGTCTTGAGATGTTGCTTCAATATATCCACATCATTTTCCTCCTCATGATGCCATCTATTTTGTGAAGTGCACCAGTCCCTCTTGCAGCAAAGGATCCCCACAACATGATGCTGCCACCCCCGTTCTTCACGGTTGGGATGGTGTTCTTCAGCTTGCAAACCTCCCCCTTTTCCTTCAAACATAATGATGGTCATTATGACACAACAGTTCTATTTTTGTTTCATCAGACCAAAGGACATTTCTCCAAAAAGTACGATCTTTGTCCCCATGTGCAGTTGCAAACTGTAGTCTGGCTTTTTTATGTCGGTTTTTGAGCAGTGGCTTCTTCCTTGCTGAGCGGCCTTTCAGGTTATGTCGATATAGGACTCGTTTTACTGTGGATATAGATACTTTTGTACCTGTACTTTTGTACCTGTTTCCGCCAGCATCTTCACAAGATCCTGTGCTGTTGTTTTGGGATTGATTTGCACTTTTGACACCAAAGTACGTTCAACTCTAGGAGACAGAACACGTCTCCTTCCTGAGCGGTATGATGGCTGCGTGGTCCCATGGTGTTTATACTTGCGTACTATTGTTTGTACAGATGAACATGGTACCTTCAGGCGTTTGGAAATTGCTCCCAAGAATGAACCAGACATATAGTCTACAATTTTCTTTTCTTCGAGGTCTTCGCTGATTTCTTTTGATTTTCCCATAATTCCAAGAAAAGAGGCACTGAGTTTGAAGGTAGGCCTTGAAATACATCCACAGGTACACCTCCAATTGACTCAAATGATGTCGATTAGCCTATCAGAAGGTTCTAAAGCCATGACATAATTTTCTGGAATTTTCCAAGCTTTTTAAATGTAGTCAACTTTGTGTATGTAAACTTCTGACCCACTGGAATTGTGATACAGTGAATTATAAGTGAAATAATCTGTCTGTAAATAGTTAATGGATAAATTACTTGTGTCATGCACAAAGTAGATGTCCTAACCGACTTGGCAAAACTGTAGTTTGTTAACAAGAAATATGCAGAGTTTTAATGACTCCAACCTAAGTGTATGTCAACTTCCGACTTCAACTGTATTCACTGAGCTACTGTTAGCACTTCCTGATTAAACATCCCAGTTGGAAGGAGATTCAGTAAATAATGAATGATGAGACATTTGGGCAGAGGTGGTGCATTACATATTTATTTACAAATAGAAAATACCAAACAATTTAAAGAGGAAACAAAATACAAACCATTTAAAGAGGAAACAGAAAGTCATACATTGCAGAGGCTGTCATAGGATACACACTTGTCAGAAGGCACACGAGCACAAACTTACTTCTCATGCACACACACCCTCTTTCTCAACCACTAACTACACTGCCCAAGTGCTCCTCAGAACATAGACTATAAAGAGAAAAAAAAAGCACATTGAATATTACAGTAACCGTAAAACAGATTTTAATTCCACAACATTGTGTCCTACTGAATGTGACCCAGGTTACCTAACTGCGTTCAACAGCATTTCATTGTTGCATTTGGCAAGACAACAGCCAGTCACACAGCCAGGCCACTACATTAACAATTTGTCCACATATCTATATATATTTACTCGTCATACAAACTCCTCTTTGGATGTGTACAGTAAAGTAAAACCCTTACCTGCTGTTCACAACAAAAACACTTTCTTAATAGCCAGAATATTCAACGGAACGTCCAAAGGAAACCATTTCATTATCCAAGTACACTATAAGAAATAAGGTTTGCCAAACAATGTAAAGTATATATTTTTTTACAGAACAGATAAAGTTGTGATAACAAATCAGAGGAATGAATACTGTTCACCACCCAAACACCTCTAAACTACAGCTCCAGCCATTGGCCATCTCCAGTAAATCCTTCAGCTTGTTCCTCTGCTTTGACTGTAAATACAGCCCCTCCCAGACTATTGGCTCAGCCTCGATGGGGGTGTGGCTCCATCAGTTGACCACAGTAAACTATTTCAGAGTGTAAAAAACAAAAATAGGAAAGATACAATGACACATTTATAACATAAATATAGCCCCTAGACTTCCCCTATCCCACTCATATATATTTATATGGCTGCCTTTAGATAGGCAGCCCAATTCAGATCTTGATCAGATCTTTTTCATTGGTTAAAAGACCAATTAGTGGGAAAAAAAGATCAGAATTTGGCATGCTGTCTAGACGCAGCCTACAATGGTCACCTACAGGTAAGTTCACTGCAGACATTCATGCACAGCTGTGCGTGACCACACTGAAGCAGAGAACTTTAAGGCGGATAGCGTGTGCATGTATACAGCCACCGAGAAGGCAAATGGCAAAGATATAAAACACAAACAAGTAACACTGACATATGATAACTGTGTTGGCTTCCTTTCCAAAATAAGTTGCTACTGTGTATATAGAGAACTAAACAGAGAGGGACTGACTCAGACAGCCCCATAATAAGGCTCTATGGTCCTCCAGAGAAATAGAAGACACCACACAAGGTTTGGGTGAAAGAGTCTGAGGCAGGGGGTGTGTATGTGTGGTGGTTGGGGCCAGCAGGGGTATAGGTGTAGGCCTGAGCCTGCCTATAGGTATATAGGTACTGAAGTGGGGATCCATGGATCCTTAGGGGTAAGAAAGGGAGGGTTGTAACAAGCATGTAGGGGGTATTATAGGTAATGGAGTGGGGGTCCATGTTGATCCTGTTATGAGGACACAGTGACGGGATTGAGGGAACCGTTCCTGCTGAAGAACTTGGTGAAGGCCTCTTCTAGCACAGTGGCCATCCTGCTTTGGTCCACCTGTAGGGACAATCTATCAATTAACATGTTGTGGAGCGGCAACACATATTGAAGATTCAACAGCTGTGGGAGATATTATGGATGCCATGCTTCAGAGATATACAGTGCCTTCAGAATGTATGCATACCKCTTGACTTATTCCAGTTTGTTGTTATAACCTGAATTCAAAATGGATTAAAAATATATTTCTCACCCATCTACACACAATATCCCATAATGAAGTGAAAACATGGCTAGATATTTTTGCAAATTTATTGAAAATGAAATACAGAAATATGTAATTTACATAAAAGTATTCACACCCCTGAGTCATCACATGTTAGAATCAATCACCTTTGGCAGCGACTACAGCCTAAGAGCTTTCTACACCTGGATTGTGTTCAAGCTCTGTCAGGTTAGTTGTTGATCATTGCTAGACAACCATTTTCAAATCTTGCCATAGATTTTCAAGCTGATTTAAGTCAAAACTGTAACTAGGCCATTCAGGAACATTCAACGTTGTCTTGGTTAGTAACTAGTGTCTATTTGGCCTTGTGTTTTAGGTACTTGTCCTGCTGAAGGTGAATTTAATCTCCCAGTGTCTGTTGAAAAGCAGGACTGAACCTATTTTTCCTCTAGGATATTGCCTGTTCTTAGCTCTATTTTGTTAATAATAAAAAAACTCCCTAGTCCTTGCCAATGACAAGCATGCCCATAACATGATGCAGCATGCTTGAAAATATGAAGAGTGGTACTCAGTGATGTGTTTGCCCCAAACATAACACTTTGTATTCAGAACAAAAAGTTAATTGCTTTGCCACATTTTTTGCAGTTCTACTTTAGTGCCTTATTGCAAACAGGATACATATTTTTTTTATGTTTTTCTTCCTTCTTTTCACTTTGTCATTTAGGTTAGTATTGTGGAGTAACTACACTGTTGTTGATCCATCCTCAGTCTTCTCCTACCACAGACATTAAAAGCTGTAACCGTTTAAAGTCACCACTGGCCTCATGGTGAAATCCCTGAGCGGTTTCCTTCCTCTCCGGCAACTATGTTAGGAAGGCCGCCTATATCCTTGTAGTGACTGGGTGTATTGACACACCARCCAAAGAATAATTAATAACGTCACCATGCTAAAAGGGATATTCAATGTCAGTGTTTTTTACCGATCTACCAATAGGTGCCCTTCTTTGTGAGGCATTGGAAAACCTCCCTGGTCTTTGTGGTTGCATCTGTGTTTGAAATTCATTGCTTGACTGAGGGACCTTACAGATACTTGTATGTGTGGGGCAGAGATGAGGTAGTCATTCAAAAATCATGTTAAACACTATTATTGCACACTGAGTGAGTCCATGCAAGTTATTAAGCACATTTTTACTCCTGAACTTATTTAGGCTTTCCATAACAAAAGGGGTTGAATACTTACTGACTCAAGACATTCAGCTTTTTATTTTAAAATTAATTTGTTAAAATAATCTAAAAAACATAATTCCACTTTGACATTATGGGGTATTGTGTGTAGGCCAGTGACACACAATCTCAATTTAATCCATTTTAAATTCAGGCTGTAAATGTGAGAAAAGTCAACGGATGTTTATACTTTCTGAAGGCACAAAGTAAGAGTGAGAGAATCTAAAAACAGACAGTCCTATCTGTAGTAGAGTGTAGAGCAGGAGCTGCTATCTGGCATTTGGGTGTGTGTGTTTATAGGGGTCAGTGAGAGCTGAAGTGGGTGCAGGGTGTGACCCTCTCAATGGACACTCACTGCCTCTCCTATGCCAGCTACAACAATTACACTCACAAACCCTGACACACACCTCTCTACCACAGAACCCCTACAAACACACACACTTGTTCCTCTCTCTCACACAAGTACACCCTTACCTCGCTGATGAAGCCCAGTTGTACCAGCTCAACAGCCAGTTCCTGTACATTCTCATCTGAAGCAGAACAGACAGCAGGGTCAGTGGAAACACACACACATTGTCTAGCAGTGAAGTTGCCCTTTAAGTGCAAAATTAAATGGGTTGGTAACACCAACATTAACCACAGAGTTACATTGGACTTTAGACAGAAACCGTAGTGCCTAGTCTCTTCCTGTTATAATCTTACCATCACTGATAGACGCATAATGTGTGTGCCTACTGCAGAAAGTGTCAGTGCCCAGCCKTCCCCAGAGAGCAGCTGCCAGCAGCATACACACATGCCTGCAATTCTCAACACGCAGGCCTGCAACACTAGACGCCTGCCGTGTGTGTGTCTGGACACACCCACCTGGCCATGCAAAGACTTGTGTTCCATGTATATCCCTGACTTAAACCTCTATTCCTTACAGGGTTCAATAATATCCTGTTTGTACTGTCTAGGGATCCCTGATATGGCCTTCCATGCATTCCCCCCACCCTCCCCATTCCATCTTATCTGCACGTTAGACTCTCCAGCTACTTTTCACACATACACGGCACACATGCATGTACGTCCACGCACACAGTCTGTTGGTGGCAGCTATGCATGCGATAGGAGCAGCCCCACTGGTGTGGGTTAGGCTGGGGTTACAGTACACTAGGGCAGGCCAGTGTCTGGAGTCATAAAGACAAAAACACACACTCAGACAGGCTTGGATGGCCAAAGTTGTGCCATTCCCAGACAATACACACACAGAGTCCGACACAAGAGCTGGGAGGGTTATAACTGTAAATCTCTCCAATTGTAAATTCTGACATTGTTTTAACGCAGGAATGGGCAACTTTGATGGGGGTGGGGCCCACAATAAATCTGAACATCATGAGGGGCAGCAGTTGCTCGCAGGTCTGGTACCCACATTCACCTTGTGTATTCTACTATTCTAATTCACAACAGCAAGTTGAGACTCCGAATGAGTGTACCCCCCCAAAAAAATATATACATATACAGTTCCAGTCAAAAGTTTGGACACACCTACTCATTCAAGGGTTTTTCTTTATTTTTACTATTTTCTACATTGTAGAATAATAGTGAAGACATCAAAACTATGAAATAACATATATGGAATCCTGTAGTGACCAAAAAAGTGTTATATATTTTATATTCTTCAAAGTAGTCACCCTTTGCCTTGATGACAGGTTTGCACACTCTTGGCATTCTCTCAACCAGCTTCATGAGGTAGTCACCTGGTATGCATTTGAATTAACAGGTGTGCCTTGTTAAAAGCTAATTTGTGGAATTCCTTTCCTTCTTAATGCATTTGAGCCAATCATTTGAGCCAATCAGTAAGGACAAGGTAGGGGTGGTATACAGACGAAAGCCAAGTCCATATTATGGCAAGAACAGCTCAAATAAGCAAAGAGAAACGACAGTCCATCATTCCTTTAAGACATGAAGGTCAGTCAATCCGGAAAACTTCAAGAACTTTGAAAGCTTCTTCGGGTGCAGTCGCAAAAACCATCAAGTGCTATGATGAAACTGGGACCCAGAGTTACCTCTGCTGCAGAGAATATGTTCATTGGAGTTACCAGCCCAAATAAATGCTTCAGAGTTCAAGTAACAAACACATCTCAACATCAACTGTTCAGAGGAGACTACGTGAATCAGGCCTTCATGGTCGAATTGCTGCAAAGAAACCACTACTAATGGACACCAATAAGAAGAAGAGACTTGCTTGGGCCAAGAAACACGAGCAATGGACATTAGACCGGTGGAAATTTGTCCTTTGGTCTGATGAGTCCACATTTTATGAGTCCACATTTGATGAGTCCAACCACCGTGTCTTTGTGAGACGCAGAGTAGGTGAACGGCATGAAGGAGGAGGGTTGACGGTGCTTTGCTGGTGACACTGTCAGTGATTTATTTAGAATTCAAGGCACACTTAACCAGCATGGCAACCACAGCATTCTGCAGCGATACGCCATCCCATCTGGTTTGCGCTTAGTGGAACTATCATTTGTTTTTCAACAGGACAATGACCCAACACACCTCCGGGCTGTGTAATGGCTATTTGACCAAGAAGGAGAGTGATGGAGTGCTGCATCATATGACCTGGCCTCCACAATCACCCGACCTCAACCCAATTGAGATGGTATGGGATAAGTTGGACCGCAGAGTGAAGGAAAAGCAGCCAACAAGTCCTCAGCATATGTGGAAACTCTTTCAAGACTGTTGGAAAAACATTCCCGGCGAAGCTGGTTGAGAGAATGCCAAGAGTGTGCAAAGCTGTCATCAAGGAAAAAGGTGGCTACTTTGAAAAATCAAAAATATATTTGTTAAACACTTTTTTGGTTACTACATGATTCCATGTGTTATTTCAGCATTTTGATGTCTTCACTATTATTCTACAATTTTAAAATAAAGAAAAATCCTTGAATGAGTGTGTCCAAACTTTTGATTGCTATTGTACATATTTTAAATTTATCTCAGGGCTGCCATTTGCCCATCCCTGGTTTAAAGGAATGCTGTGTGGTTATGTTATCTCACCCAAAGATAACATATCCTCTATAAGATAACATATGGGTTATAACATAGTTTGATGGTGACTTGTGGTCTGTCTGGCCTGTTAGGAGAGGGACCATCCTGTAAGACTTAATCATATTGGCCCCCTTGGGAGCAGTATATGGGCTGTGGATTGTCAGGCTATTATTATAGAAGACCTAAGGGTCCAAGCGTTGTCTAATAAAGCACACTGGGTTGCCAATAGCATAGATCTCAGTGTGTGTGCAGTCTTCCTTTTCTTTTAGCTGTTCGTATACTTTGATCTCCAGCCCCTGCCTGCCCAGATCAATGTCTGTGTGTTTCTATCTCTTGTTCTTACTGGGTAACAAGTCACAGCTTAAGTGTCTGTTGAGTTTGTCCTCCAGCTTCAACAGTAGTGTCAGCTGTGGATGGAAAGGAGATGTAACGGTTACACATTCAGTGACTGGCCACTAGAACACACTCGTCTATGGTCATCTAACTTTTATTCACTGATCTAAAAAATAATTTGATTAACGCTACTTACATGATGTTTTGCACCCTCCTCCACCGGCTCAATATTACACTGCATCTGAACAACCTGCAGAAGGTGAGAAATGTAGATAGGAAGCCAACAAATAAAATGTATTACGTAGTATTACCATTATTAGTTCATTGAGTGGATTTGTATACTTTCCCCCTCACCTTGCGTGTCTCTAGTTCAGCAGGTTCTGGGGTGGGGGATTTGACAGAAGGGGTGACAATGGGGGACTTAACAGGGGACTGCTGGGGCTGCTGGTGAGAGGGCAGGCCAAATGCTGTCAGGGGGTAGATGCCATTCCTGTTGGGTAGGGAGGGCAGCGGGGTTATTTTACATGTCATGATTAGACAGGTAAAGTACACATTTTATTTGTTTGTGACCAATCAGGGGGGGTCAAATCACAGACAGGCATTAATCTTACACACATTTAATTAAGGCCAAAGTGAAGACCCCGGGTTGTTTAAAACCGTGCAAATTCAAACTCCGGGAGCAAATCTTGAGTTTGCAGGTATTTTCATTCATTTTTCAAATAGAGATTCTAGCAATACTTCAACTAAAAGTAAGAGTGATGGAAGGGCTGGATACAAACACATTTGAGATACAGGCAAAGCAGAATAACAGTCCAAGTTAAATACTGCCACCAGGTGGTTGTATAGTGCATTACAGGATCATTGTCTAGTACTGTAGTGGTAGAGTGAGTGCTGTGGGTTAACTACGCCCTCTAGTGGTGAGCATGCTGGACATCTGTCCCGTCGTGGTCAATAGTTGATGGGAAGTTACTTACCGGACATCCTCCAGGAACTTATCCAGCTCCAAGGCAGGAAACTGAGACAGCCTGATGAGGAAAGAAACAGGATCAGCACAGGTTTCTGAAGAAAATACCCTGAGATCAAAAACCAACTGTGGCTTCCTTGAAGTATAAACTGTTGTCTCTTACTTGAGCTGCACACCCTCTTTTATCTCAGCAATGATGAGGTTGGGGTCCATGTTCTTAGTGATCTCCTCTAAGGCATTCTCAGGGATCATATCTGAAAGAGGTATGGAAAAGATTAGGGGTACTCACGCTGGTGGTGACAATGCAGTGTGTGTATTTGTGAGCATGCGTGTGTCTTGTGTTTGAGTCTCAAACTGGAGTGTGTGTGATAAGACTCACACTGGTGGCTGATGATGCAGAGTATGTGAGTGAGAGTGTGTGTGTACAATAAAACTCACGCTGGTGGCTGACTATGCAGTGTGCAGCTAGCAGCTTCAACAGGGGCACCTCAAACAGAGCCTGGTGGAACAGCAGCTCTCTGGCTGTAGGTCTCTTAAACAGGTCAGCCTCCAGACAAGTCTGGATAAACTCCTGCAAGGTACACACACATGGCATCACACACACACTTCCAGGTAAAATCTTATAATACATGCACGCAATGTATGTAGTTCTGCCCTTGAGCTGTTCTTATCTATTAATGTTCTGTATTATGTCATGTTTCATGTTTACGCACACAGACAAACACTCTCCTACCCTCTGCAGTAGGTCTTCCAGTGACTGTATGGCATTGTTGATGGCCTCCTGAGAGACGTAGGAAGATTCTCCATTCCCCTGGATCTCCAATACTGCCATCTACACAACACACAATGATATCACCACCACCCACCCAACACAAGTCGCAACACCGTCACATAAAAATGATGCGGAGTGATGACATCAAAAATTCTGGCACACAGAGAAATCGACATGGGAAATTGGTGATGTTAAGTCTCCCATCTCACCTCCAAGGCACACATCCCAAAGGAATAGATATCCACTGCAGTAGTGACATCTGCAACAGCTACAGGTGGGAGAATGTAAGATAGGAAACATTGGATTGAGTGACTCAATAGTCTATCATTTCCTGAGAATATATGCATTCCTTTTACCCTACAAATAACCAAACATATAACCTATCCATAAAATGTCCTTCTTTACCGCCATATTCCGGGGCGAAGAAATGCAGGTTTTTCTGCTCCTCTCTGCAGGTCTTTACATGGTTGTTGATGGTGTCTGGAGCCACTGAAGGAGAAAAACAGKTATACTGGGTTAGACACAGTCTATAAATCTGTTATAACTATGTTATCTCTGGAAGATAGGGCTGGCCTGGACAGTGCAGCTAAGCCAGTAATAAACCAGTGGTTATGACTAGAGTCCTACCTGATCCTATCTTGATGAGTCCGTTGTGTTGGATGAAGATGGTGTCACAGGTCAGGTTGCCGTGGATGATGGGTGGCTCACAGGAGTGGAGGTAACTACAGAGCCACATCAGAAAGCAGAGAAGTAAAGCACTGTGTTTTTTTGGCTTACCTCATAAACCAGGGTAGGTTCAGTAGCGCACTACACAGGAAAATATTTTGGAATGGAAATAAAAAATGTTGACAACATCGGGTATTAGTACCTCCCCATTTCACTCGGTTTAAAAAATTTCAGCCATGTTTCGTGCCTACTGAGCATGACKCTGGCTGCCCATTTGGATTGGATATGGGGTCCTGGTATTAGCGTTGCAGCTATGACAGAGTTGGTCTCTGTGAGAGAAAGACTGACCTGAGGGCTGAGAGGATCTGGGTGCACCATCTCTTCCACGCCTAAAGAACAAACAAACAAACAACATACTTCCTGTTACATGTAGACTATTGAACGTCTTCTTATACGCTAAGCATCCTTTGATGTGCTACTGTGTTGTAGGTGACTTGGTGGGCAGGGTCAATTGTATTATGATATCTGCACCTTTTCATTCATAGTCTTGTGGTTCTTCTTGGTCTTCTTCAGAAACTGCTTCAGACTTCCCGAAGACATGTACTCAGTGATGAAAATAACCTGAGGTGTAGACAAAGGAAAAAATAAGTTAAGAAGAATCATTCAAATTATGTTGTTACATAAAATGTTGAAATGTTGTAAATGAAATGTTGTCATTTCACTCACTCCTCACTCGCATTCAGTCCTGATTATATCAACCAGGCCAAACAAGGAAGGTTTCTCCTCCCGTAGCAGACAGAACTTACCCTGGCGCGGTTGATGTCATTAATGTCAGCCCAGTACTTGTGGAACTTGACGATGTTGAGATGTTCCAGCTGAATCAGGTTGTCAAACACAGACTTCACCTTCTCCTGTTCACAGAGGTGGATAGACATGGTAAACATTTAAATAAACAGGGTCTGTAGTGGTGGGTTCAACTGTTTGTATCAGTGTGCAAGGCATATGAAATTAGATATTCGCTCAAGTACAAAGATAACAGTTCTACTAGACACGAGAGAGGAGGAGGGGGGAAATACCAAATGCTCTCTCTTCCTCCAGGCCAGATTGCATCATGAGATAGAAGCATCAAAGCGTGTGAGTGAAATGATGGAACAATGTAACAACATACTTTGAATGATTCTTCTTAACTTATTTTTTTCCCTTTGTCTACACCTCAAGTTATTTTCATCACTGAATACATGACCTCAGGAAGTCTGAAGCAGTTTCACCCCCCTGTAAACCACACATTGCATTGCATTCCATGTCTGAAATGTGGTGTATAAATAAAATTAGATTTTATTGTAAGGCCAGAGCTGCCTGTATTCAGCTACTTAGAAAGGAAGCCTTGAGCTGTTTGAATTTGAGTTCAGATTAAATAATGAGTCAATAAAAGGACACTGGGGGTCTGATTTCAGACTGCGCATCCTGCTGGTGTCGCCGCCAGGCATACTGTACCTCCTGCAGCTTGAAGTTCTTCCTCTCTGAGAACATGACCTCGTTCCAGACCACCTCCACCCCTTCCTCCGTGTCCATGGCCAGGTAGGCAGCATCTATCCCTGGGACATTCCGCTGGTTCACCTGGGAGAGAGAACAGAGGCAGAGACATGGTTCAGTACCTTCACAAACGCAGTTGCAAAACGTTCATTGACAGTCCAACGGTCTCCCGTCTCACCTCCTCTCTGCGTTTCTGCCAGCGGCCGCAGGGGCTCTCCTCCAGGATCTCCGACTCGTCTTCGCTCTCCTCCTCCTCATCCTCTGTGGGGGTGGTGGCGGGAGGCCCCGTTACAGGGGGACACACAGACGCAGGTCCCTGGCCACTTGGGGTCACCGTCTCTGCCTTGGCTTCCGGGACCTGGAGGGGTTTACCGTCTCCCTCTGACATCACAGCAATACAGATCTCTGAGAAGGACTATGCTACTCTTCTCCTCTGGGGGGTGTGAAGGCAGAACGCCTTTCTCGCTCTTCTCAAACTGTAGCAGTCGCGCCCCCTTCCACTCCCTCACACACCCTGGGAGCTATGAGGCACTATAGGCAAACGAGACACTTAATATCACACACACAACTTCCATAGCAATCAATACCTTACCTGTTATATGAAATAAGACCTTCTCAACTTTTCTTTATGAACTACTAATCCAAATGGGTCAAGACTTGCTATGTCACTCAACAACAACTCTATGGTTACCAGTAAAGGCAGCAAAGAAAATATATTTGCCAGAATTAAAATTGAAACGTGGCTTACTTGCTATGCAGTTGTTATAGTGGACTGTAATTAATGAGGCAGCCAAGTAAATTGTTTCGTTAGTTTGCTAACGTTAGTTAGCAAGCTAATTGGCTGTCGGGCACTCAAGTTAACTTTACACGCCTCTCTATCCCAAACCCAGGACACTAAATTAGCTATAACTAACAGAAGCTAGCTAATTGATKAACTTTCACTAAAACGTAAAGTTATCCCCGGCCATGGGTCTCAACTACAAAATACTACATAAACAGTTAACGTACATGCATTCAGAAAATATGTCTAGCACGAACTCCGATAAACAACAAACAAACAAGCTGAAAACACAACTTTAGCTAACGTTAGCAAAGTTAGCTATCTATCTAGTGAACTAGCAAGATAACTTAGGCAAGCAGTTCATTGGCTATTGTCAGCTAGCTAGCGTATTAACAAGTCAGCAATAGTCCCATTGTTACCCAGCAATTATATCAACACACACGGTTAGCTACTTACTTAGAAGAAAGCGACGACATGTATTTATTGTAAAACCCTCACCGTGCGTAATTTATCTAACTAATAACGTTAGAAGCTAGCTATCTATAAATGGCCAGGGGGAGGGACACCCATTCGCAGAATATCAGAACTACTTCCACCATTGTGCGCAATGCGCATGTAAAGCGCAGCTTTGATAACCTATACCTCAGTGCTCGAGAGGTAAACATTGCTCCCCTACCACTGATCTAGGATCAGATTACTCTACCTCCAACTCAACCCAATCCCATCCATTAGTTAGGGCATTTGTTGGATAAATAGCCCCTTATTTATCAGCGCTTAGTTATCAATGTTGTATTCGCATCATGATACAAAGTAACCATGTTTGTCTAGAAAAAAATCTTACAAGGATACAAAAAGTAACGTTTAACGTAGCGACTGAATTTAACATGATTTTGAATTCGACTGTTGGCCTGTGTATAAATTGAAGTCGGAAGTTTACATACACCTTAGCCAAATACATTTAAACTCAGTTTTCACAATTCCTGACATTTAATCCTAGTAAAAGTCCATGTCTTAGGTCAGTTAGGATCACCACTTTATTTTAAGAATGTGAAATGTCAGAATAATAGTAGAGAGAATGATTTATTTCAGTTTTTATTTCTTTCATCACATTCCCAGTGGGTCAGACGTTTACATACACTCAATTCGTATTTGGTAGCATTGCCTTTAAAATTGTTTAACTTTGGTCAAACGTTTCGGGTAGCCTTCCACAAGCTTCCCACAATAAGTTGGGTGAATTTTGGCCCATTCCTCCTGACAGTGCTGGTGTAACTGAGTCAGTTTTGTAGGCCTCCTTTGCTTCGACACACTTTTTCAGTTCTGCCCACACATTTTCTACAGGATTGAGGTCCAGGGCTTTTGTGATGGCCACTCCAATACCTTGACTTTGTTGTCCTTAAGCCAGTTCTGGCCACAACTTTGGAAGAATGCTTGGGGTCATTGTCCCTTTGGAAGACCCATTTTGCGACCAAGCTTTCACTTCCTGACTGATGTCTTGAAGATGTTGCTTCAATATATCACGTAATTTTACTGTCTCATGATGCCATCTATTTTGTGAAGTGCACCAGTCCCTCCTGCAGCAAGCACCCCCACAACATGTGCTGCCACCCCCGTGCTTCACGTTTGGGATGGTGTTCTTCGGGTTGCAAATCGCCCCCTTCTCCCTCCAAACATAATGATGGTCATTATGGCAAACGTTATATTTTGTTGTTTTCATCAGACCAGAGGTACATTTCTCCAAAAAGTACGATCTTTGTCCCCATGTGCAGTTGCAAACGGTAGTCTGGCTTTTTTAATGTCAGTTTTTGAGCAGTGGCTTCTTCCTTGCTGAGCGGCCTGTTCAGGTTATGTAGTATAGGACTCATTTTACTGTGGATATAGATACTTTTTAGCCTGTTTCCTCCAGCATCTTCACAAGGTCTTTTGCTGTTGTTCTGGGATTGATTTGCACTTTTCCGCACCAAAGTACGTTCATCTCTAGGAAGATAGAACGCGTCTCCTTCCTGAGCGGTAATGACGGCTGCGTGGTCCCATGGTGTTTATACTTGCGCCTATTGTTTTGACAGATGAAACTTGGTACCTTCAGGCCGTTTGGAAATTGCTCCCAAGGATGAACCAGACTTGTGAGGTCTACAATTTTTTTCTTGAGGTCTTCGCTTGATTTCTTTTGATTTCCCCATGATGTCAAGCAACAAGGCACTGAGTTTGAAGGTAGGCCTTGAAATATATCCACAGGTACACCTCCAATTGACTCAAATTATGTCAATTAGCCTATCAGAAGCTTCTAAAGCCATGACATAATTTTCTGGAATTTTCCAAGCTGTTTAAAGGCACAGTCAACTTAGWGTATGTAAACTTCTGACCCACTGGAATTGTGATACAGTGAATTATAAGTGAAAAATCTGTCTGTTAACAATTGTTGGAAAAATTACTTGTGTCGTGCACAAAGTAGATATCCTAACCGACTTGCCAAAACTATAGTTTGTTAATTAACAAGAAATTTGTGGAGTGGTTGAAAAACTAGTTTTAATGACTCCAACCTAAGTGTATGTAAACTTCCGACTTCAACTGTATGTATATAGGGCAGCAGCCTCTAAGGTGTAGGGTTGCGTAACCGGGTGGAAGCCGGCTAGTGAAGGCTATTTAACAGTCTAATGGCCTTAAGATAGAAGCTGTTTTTCAGTCTCTCGGTCCCAGCTTTGATGCACCTGTACTGACCTCGCCTTCTGGATGATAGCGGGGTGAACAGGCAGTGGCTCGGGTGGTTGATGTCCTTGATGATTTTTTTGGCCTTCCTGTGACATCGGGTGCTGAAGGTGTCCTGGAGGGCAGGTAGTTTGCCCCCGGGTGGTGCGTTGGGCAGACCCGACCACCCACTGGAGAGCCCTGCGGTTGCGGGCGGTGCAGTTGCCATACCAGGCGGTGATACAGCCTGACAGGATGCTCTCAATTGTGCACCTGTAAAAGTTTGTGAGGGTTTTAGGGACACGCCAAATTTCTACAGCCTCCTGAGGTTGAATATGTAACTACTATGACAAGGCGTTTTGGCTGATCCAAATGTGGTATCAGGTTGGGTGGGAAAGATGTTGGGTACTGTTAAATCGGTGAAGGTAAACTGAAGTGGACTTGTGATGTTTGTTTGTGTTTCTTCCGCCCAGAGGGAGTGGGCGCTCTGTGCCTTTCGAGTTTTGAATTAGAGTCTTTACCCGACAAAGTCATGTTAGGATATTTCAGTTATCTTGTTAGATCTTTAGTGCAAAATCCACTGCTGTGTTTCAGGTGCTACGTTTATGGTCATGTCGCAGCAGTGTTTAGGAGGGAGATTACAAGATGTGAGAAGTGTGCAGGAGGGCATGAGACAAAGGATTGTGTAGTTTCAGTGGTAAAAGTTGTGTGTCAACTGTAGGGGTGCCCATGTTGCTGGAGATCGGAAGTGCATGTGTGCTGAGGCAGGTGTTGTATGCCGAAGCAGTGAAGAAAGTAGAGGAAGATGGGTCAAGGGTGAGTTATGCTGAGAGGATCCCTCTGAGTAGTAGATTTGTGCCAGCAGAGGGATAGGCCTATGAGTTATATATGCTTCAGTAAGGTTAGCTTCTTAGCGTTCATTCTGTAGCAATGGTTATCAACTGTACTGCAGAAATGGAAAGTAAATCACAGAAAATAGATGTTGTTTTGGCAGCAGCTGAGAAGTACTTGGGTGTACGAGATTGGATTTAAGAAGAGTTACAGGGTGTGTTGACTGGTGGTGTCCCATCCTTCCAGGTCGTTGGCCTGGGGTAGGATCAGATTAAATTAGTGGAATAAGGTGGTGGGTTTATATGAGTGTAGGGTTAGTTGGTAGGGTAATTAAAAATATGTTTTATAAAAAAATTCCCGTTTCCCCTTTTCCCATGATGTATTACAACGTGTAATGGATTTATACTATAGTTCAGTTGGGGGCGGTAATGCAACATATTGGATGCCAACCGCCATTAAACCTCATCTAAGAAGAAGATCACAGCATCGAGTCACCGCACGACACAGAAAACGAACCAGACCCTAAAATACACGCCACTAAAAACACACATGGAACTATAGGAACGAGTATATCGGTGAATACAGCAACATTAGACGCACCTGACCATTACCACAAGGTTACACATAGCCGTAGTTTATGCTAGGTTATGTATGCAGGGAGAATTGCAGATGCTGCGTGGAAGTGAAATCTTTTATGGAGGCTTGGAAGGACGCGGGGAGCGAAGAGCCGAAGTGGGGAAACTGGAGATTGCTACAACGTACTGGAAACAGTACAGCTTCTGCTGGCTACGAGTGACCCACGCGCACGGGACGGGGTGGAAACATGGCCGCGAATGGCAACAATTTAACATCTGGGATGGGAGAAATTATCCAACTGAACGTTGGTGGGACACGGTATTACATCGTTTAAATAGACCAATTCAGTCTAAAAGAACTGCCAATGTGCTCTCAGGGAGGGCAGGATACTATTAACATACTCGAACAGGCAGACAGACGGCTTGGTCGTTTCTTTATAGGTTGATATGATGTCGCAGACGATAACATGGAATTCGGGCTGAGATAAAATGCACGAAAAGCACGCAACACATGCGCCCGCATTGTCAAGGCGTGTTTACATTGTTGCAAAACGTATCTTAGGATATGTCTGGACAATGTGTAGTAAATTGCCCGAATTATTGACGGTGTTCCAGTCACATATGTGTTAGCAGCAGCATATGAATTACCCAAGCATGATATCCCACATTAAACACTTTCCATAATGTATGTGTGTATTGATCTGTAACATGATTCCACCTTGGCTTGGACATAGGAATACAATATGTGGTGATATCCTACACCGGATGAATATGATAAAAAACGTGACAACCTATGAGAATTCATGAAAAATAGTATTGTAAAATACAATCCACTGTCATTGAGTCTCATTCATTTTGCATTGTCATGATATGTCTGAGTCGGTTTGATCTTAGGTATATCCTCTCCTTCCTCAGGTTCAGCACCTCTAGACAGACTCTCATGTGGATCCCAGACTCTTTCTTTTCAAGGTGGGTCAATCCACACATCTCTTTATCTCTGCTAAGATGTGATCTGGCTACAGCTCTGGAAAGGTGACCCAGTTCACTTCATGTTTATCTCCCAGCGAATCAATATTGATAATGTACAGGGTATCAAACAGCGTTAGGACTACAGGATTGCCCCACAGTTGAGATAAAGCCAGAGCGAAATTGAGATGAGCTTTTTATGGCTAACTAGAGCAAGATACCTAGGTGTCTGGCTAGACTGTAAACTCTCCTTCCAGACTCATATATAACATCTCCAATCCAAAATCAAATCTAGAATCGGCTTTCTATTTCGCAACAAAGCCTCCTTCACTCACGCCGCCAAACATACCCTAGTAAAACTGACTATCCTACCGATCCTCGACTTCAGAGATGTCATCTACAAAATAGCCTCCAAACACTCTAAACTGGATGCAGTTTATCACAGTGCCATCCATTTTGTCACCAAAGCCCAATATACTACCCACCACTGCGACCTGTATGCTCTAGTCGGCTGGCCCTCGCTACATGTTCGTCGTCAGACCCACTGGCTCCAGGTCATCTATAAGTCCATGCTAGGTAAAGCTCCGCCTTACCTCAGTTCACTGGTCGCGATAACAACACCCACCCGTAGCACGTGCTCCAGCAGGTATATCTCACTGATCATCCCCAAAGCCAACACCTCATTTGGCCGCCTTTCCTTCCAGTTCTCTGCTGCCTGTGACTGGAACGAATTGCAAAAATCGCTGAAGTTGGAGACTTTTATTTCCCTCACCAACTTTAAACATCTGCTATCTGAGCAGCTAACCGATCGCTGCAGCTGTACATAGTCCATCTGTAAATAGCCCACCCAATTTACCTACCTKACCCCATACTGTTTTTATTTATTTATTTACTTTTCTGCTCTTTTGCACACCAGTATCTCTACTTGCACATGATCATCTGATGTTTTATCACTCCAGTGTTAATCTGCTAAATTGTAATGATTCGCTCCTATGGCCTATTTATTGCCTACCTCCTCATGCCTTTTGCACACAATGTATATAGACTCTTTTTTTTTCTTTTTTTTCCCCCTACTGTGTTATTGACTTGTTTATTGTTTACTCCATGTGTAACTGTGTTGTTGTCTGTTCACACTGCTATGCTTTATCTTGGCCAGGTCGCAGTTGTAAATGAGAACTTGTTCTCAACTAGCCTACCTGGTTAAATAAAGGTGAAATAAAACAAATAAAAAAAGAGGTTAAGTGTGTGTATGTGCCTGTGTGTGTTTCAGTTTGCTGAGTGGGAGAATATCATCTCTACTGGATGAAACTGGAGCTGTGAGTTCTGAGTCGTTCTATTACACAAACAAATATGTTCCAATGTTTTTTGGACAGGGGACTAAACATTCCACAGATGTACTCTCTTATGCTCTTTTATGCAGTGATATTACTGTACCAATGGTATTTATCTCCCCCCCCCCCTAAAAAAAACATGACTTCTAAATGTCCCTCTTGTCCTCTAGATATTTATTGACAGGGACCCAACAGCCTTTGCACCCATCTTGAATTTCCTTCGAACCAAAGAGTTAGACTTAAGGTAAGAATACCTGACCCTCCTTACATAAAAGGTCAATATGTGTATATAGTCTACATTATGGGGAAGCATATTGGGCCAGGTTAGGTCTTGACTGATGTTCTCTTCTCTTCGTAGGGGGGTAAACATTAACATTCTCCGCCATGAAGCTGAGTTTTATGGGATAACGCCATTAGGTATGGCCTCCATGCACTAAATTGAATAATTACTATGCTACTATCTGGTATTACTATGGTATTACATAGTTATTTATTTGCTATATTTCTCACTTAATGTCTTGAGCTAATCTAGGAAATAACACAAATAATAATCACTTTATAGTTTTCCCATGTCCATTTACCTATTAGCTATCAGATACAGTATACCTACCTATATAAAATATACAATATAAAACTACTTTCCTGACACGAAGTGCTGATTTGGTGGCATAATTATGTTTGGTTTCTGAATATCTGCCTCTTGTGTTGTGGTGGCTGTCTTCAGTGAGGAGGTTGCTGCTGTGTGAGGAAATAGAACGTTCGTCCTGTGGCAGTGTTCTATTCCATGGATACCTTCCCCCTCCAGGTACTGTATTCCCACAACTCCTCTTACCTAGAATTCTGGATCCTCTGGCACAGGTGAATTACAGGACATTGTACACTCTCTCTATTCCTCTGTTTGTTTATAAGGGAAATATAAGTGCTCTAGTGACGCTCTTGCTAGTGTTAGTTTTGTCTTTGTACTTTTGGTATTTTTGGCATTTATAAAATGTGTTAGTAATGTAGAATTTGATGTATTATTTCATGAGTTAGTTGGTTYATTGGTGGATTAAAGAATGTGCTTCTCCCACAGCTCTCCCAGCCCGTAACTCCAGCCCTACCCCTGCAGCCTCTGGCCTTGCCACTGAGGATCGGCCTGGTCCTAGCAGAGCAGAGGGGGGGTTCCCCCAAACCTGCCCCCTCCACCCCTCCCTTCCCGGACCCCCTGGAGCCGAGGGGCCACACAGACTGGGTAAGCAGGGGGGCAGTTAATGGTTAAAAAACAAGGGTGTGTGTAATGAGGCATGGAGCAGGGCTGGCGCTGGGCTGTTCTACTCCCCAGACACATTAGAACACTGTGTGCATGTTTAACGAGCAATCAGAATACTCAGTCCTACCATTGGTCAGGAGATGGGCTGTGTGTGTGTGTGCCAGGGTTTCCGTTAGCCTGTAAAAGCTGGCTTTTGTCCCCCAAAAAGTTTTTAGAAAAGCCGATGAATAAAATTGGCGCYAAATAATGCTTTTTAGCCTATTCACTGATGGAAATACATTTGACTAGTCACACTTATCGTTCTATAGGTCATTTGCATAATTGTATGAAATTAAATTGGCTTGTGTGCACAGTATATTTGTTATTTATCTTATCACACGTGTACAGCATACAAATGCAGAGCCTTTGAGTAGAACATCTGCAGCATCTTGTGGTGCTTTCAACAACTGGGGAAAAACGACGTCACTGATCTTCAGTTCGGAAAGTCAGAGCTCTAGAAAGAGGCCAGAGTTTCCGAGTTGGAATTAGTTTGGAAAGTCAGAGCTCTAGAAAGAGGCCAGAGTTTCCGAGTTGGTTAATATTTGTTGGGAAAAGTCAGAGCTCTAAGAAAGAGGCCAGAGTTTCCGAGTTGGAATTAGTTCGGAAAAGTCAGAGCTCTAGAAGAGGCCAGAGTTTCCGAGTTGGAATTAGTTGGAAAGTCAGAGCTCTAGAAAGAGGCCAGAGTTTCCGAGTGGAATTCGTTTGGAAAGTCAGAGCTCTAGAAAGAGGCAGAGTTTCCGAGTTGGGAAATTGTTTGGAAGTCAGAGCTCTAGAAAGAGCCAGAGTTTCCGAGTTGGAATTATTTGGAAAAGTCAGAGCTCTAGAAAGAGGCCAGAGTTTCCGAGTTGGAATTAGTTTGGAAAGTCAGAGTTCTAGAAAGAGGCCAGAGTTTCCGAGTTGAAATTAGTTCGGGAAAGATCTCCTCTTTCTAAATTTCAAACAAATATTTTCATCTCTGTCACATGAATCCGCTCGCATATGCAGTGCCCTTTTGACAACTGTGTTGTCCCGCTAATTGCATTATGGAACGAACATTCACGCGCAGCCTCCTGCCTTGTGTGCATTGCTGCGCTTATAATGTGAATAAATAATAGTTTATCAACATTTTAAGCTAAAAGTTCTGATCTGTTGCATCAGACTCATTGCTTTTAAAAGTTATTTTTTGTTTCTGTAGCCTAGGCCTACTGTTTGTATGAATTTGGGATGTGTCTATAACTGTCCCAGAGGCTGTTTGGAACAGGCTATTTCTTTCTTAAAAAGCTGACCAATAGAATAGGTAGCCTAAACTTCTCTACTATAGTAGATTGACATAAGGTAGTGATTTTGCTACTTGTCTTGTTGGATGAGGAAAAGCATATGTAGACAGTTATTCTAACATGTTCAAAGTGCACATCAGAATTAGGTAAGGACCGCATATCATTTCATCCTAGACTTGCATGTTCTGTTAATATGAATTTACATATTCTAAATGTGATTTACATCATTCTTTGCACCGTGGGCGAACACCCTAAATTAGGTTACGCATCCAATGCGTATGGGTCTGGTCAATTTCTCAAATGTCCAGTAAATTAAAATGGTGCCTGCAAATGTCCGGTGCCACATTTTCCTAACGGAAACCTTGGTGGGGGTGTGTGTGTGTGTGTGTGTGTTAGAGCCACAGCCAGTTTAAGCTGGTCAGAAACCAGTAGTATGCACAGAGCTGAATTATTTTATGAATTATATTGATGACATAACATTTTGTTGACACCCTCACTCAAATACATTGTACATGGTCATGTACAGACTTTTAAAAAACCACATTGCATTTGTAAGCACTATTGCGCAATCATGGTAATGTACAGCGCATGTCTAGCTTAAAAAGTAGGGGAAAATGGTACCAGCACCGGCCTACCCAAACCAGGTAACTGACAAAATAAAGTGACACCATTCTTCCATGACAAAATTCCATCATTTGGTGTTTTGTTGAAGGTGGTGGAAAATGCTGTCTCAGGCGCCGTGACAGATGATTTACATCGTTTTCATGCTCATCAAACAATCAGTGACCGCTCGTGCGGGACATTGTCATTCTGTGGGGGCAAAGCCATGGTAGCCAAAATAATGGCCTGCCTAGCATTTCTACACTTGACTCTAAGCATGATGGGATGATATTTTCACCTGTGTGAAAGCACCTGCTTTCAATATACTTTGTACAATATACAATATACTTTGTACTAATGTACAGTTACAATGTACAGTTACCTATACATTGTACAGCACTGTGAGTGTCCAGGCAGTTAGTCAAGTACTATGGAAAGTACTGTTATGTTTCCAGGTGCTGTGGTGGATCCTAGGAAGGTGCTGATTGTAGCTGGACATCATAACTGGATCGTAGTGGCTTATGCACACTTTGTCATCTGCTACAGGTAACTCTGGCATTTGTAGTTGTATCCATCCACTCAGAGTTGATATAATTGATAGATAATGCTCATAAATCTTGAGTGTGTGTGTACTAACGTGTGTGTATTCTCCACTCCAGGATAAAGGAGTCGTCAGGGTGGCAGCAGGTGTTTTCTAGCCCCTATCTGGACTGGTCCATTGAGAGAATCGCTCTCAACGCCAAGGTACTGTTATACTGCTATAATCACAATGGATTGTCCTGAAAGTTGCGTTATCTATCATATGTATTATTTTTAAGGTGGTAGGTGGTCCCCATGGCGATAAGGACAAGATGGTGGCAGCCGCCTCCGATAGCAACATCATCCTCTGGAGCATCCAGGACGGAGGGAGCGGCAACGAGATAGGTAGGGGGGGTGTGTTTGAGAGATTGTGAAAAAGAGACATGTTAGTGTGTGTGTGTTATTGACTCACTCTATCCCCTCTTCTCTCTCTCCCCCTCTCTCTCTGTCTCTGTTCTATCTCTCTCTCGCTCTCTAGGTGTGTTTAGTCTGGGTGTACCAGTAGATCATATGTTCTTCATTGGGAACCAGCTAGTGGCCACCAGTCACACGGGGAAGGTGGGGGTCTGGAACGCTGTCACACAGCATTGGCAGGTAGTAATACATAGGGTGTGTGTGGCTGTGTGTCATTGAAAGTGGGTATGTATGTGTTTGACAGTGTGTGTATGAGAAAGGGAGAGAGTTTAACCCTTTCTTTTCTCTCCATCAGGTGCAAGATGTAGTTCCCATCACCAGCTGTGACACAGCTTTCTTTTTCCTTCTTCTGTGTTTTTTTTTTTTTTCTTTTTTATATACACACACACACACACACACACACACACACACACACACACACACACACACACACACACACACACACACACACACACACACACACACACACACACACACACACACACACACACACACACACACACACACACACACAGTTAATTCAGGAAGTGGAATTGGACTTTTCGTTTACTTCCTGAATTGAAATGGAATTGACCCCAACCCTTCTTGGTTTCATATGTGTTTCCTCTCTCACACTCACTCACTCACACAGACATGCAGAAGTTTCCTTTGAGGATGAAGGATAATGATCTGTTGGTGACAGAACTGTACCACGACCCATCTAACGATGCTATAACTGCCCTGAGTGTCTACTTCACACCCAAGACCAGTGAGTACATACACAGACACACTCTCAAACACGCATGCGAACATGCATGCACACACACCAACGAAGACTGAAATATATTATTTGAGTTCAGCCTTTCTAAGCAATGATCTTTTGCGATGTATTCTCTCTCTCTCTCTATGCACAGTGTTGTAATAATGTGCAAATAGTTGAAGTACAAACAGGACATTTTTTTCGGTGAGGGAGCGTCATTTACATTTTTTTAATGACATAATTCCTCAAAGTTTGTAGCCTACTGACATGTGTAGCCTACTGACAGGTGTAGCCTACTGACATGTGTAGCCTACTGACAGGTGTAACCTACTGACAGGTGTAGCCTACTGACAGGTGTAGCCTACTGACAGGTGTAGCCTATTGAATATCATTGTAGAATAGGCCTATACATAAAATCTATCATCCAGTTGCCTATATTTTTAATACCCTCAAACTTCAAACTCTAATTTCAAAATAGGCCATCTTAAGTGTTAATCGTGAATGAAGGTCATTTACATTTTACCGGTGAAATGTCCAAACTGCATGCCAGTAATTTGATCTCAGTCAGTTTCATGGGAATATGCATTTAGATCTTCTTGAATTAGTATTTTGTGAGCAAATTAAAGCAGACGGTGTTAACAAACTAGTAGCCTTTCTTGTATTTTGTTTCAGTCAGTATATCCTGCCTTGTGGCACTCGTCGTTGAGTTTTGGCCGCATGAGGATTTTTTGGGGACTATTCAGCATCAGATTAGAAATTATTGAGGAGGTATTTTTGGTGTAACATATAAGACTACTATGCTACAGTATACAGTGTATTCTGAAAGTATTCAGACCCCTTAACTTTTTCCACATTTTCTTACGTTACAACCTTATTCTAAAATGGATTAAATCATTTTTCCCCTCATCAATCTAAACACAATACCCCATAATGACAAAGGAAAACCGGTTTATAGACATTTTTGCTAATAAAAATGGAAATATCACATTTACATAAGTATTCAGACCCTTTACTCAGTACTTTGTTGAAGCACCTTTGTCAGCGATTACAGCCTCGAGTCTTCTTGGGTATGACCCTACAAACTTGGCACACCTGTATTTGGGGAGTTTCTCCCATTCTTCTCTGCAGATGCTCTCAAGTTCTGTCAGGTTGGATGGGTAGCGTCGCTGCACAGCTATTTTCAGTTCTGCCCAGAGATGTTCGATTGGGTTCAAGTCTGGGCTCTGGCTGGGCCACTCAAGAACAGTCAGACTTGTCCCGAAGCCACTCCTGCGTTGTCTTGGCTGTGTGCTTAGGGTCGTTGTCCTGTTGTAAGGTGAACCTTTGCCCCAGTCTGAGGTCCTGAGCGCTCTGGAGCAGGTTTTCATCAAGGATCTCTTTGTACATTGCTCCAAATATTGTTTCTCATGGTCTGAGAGTCCTTTAAGTGTCTTTTGGCAAACTCCAAGCGGGCTGTCGTGCCTTTTAGTGAGGAGTGGCTTCCATCTAGCCACTCTACCATAAAGGCCTGATTGGTGGAGTGCTGCAGAGATGGTTGTCTTTCTGGAAGGCTCTCCCATCTCCACAGAGAAACTCTGGAGCTCTCTGAGTGACCATCGGGTTCATGGTCACCTCCCTGACCAAGGCCCTTCTCCCCCGATTGCTCAGTTTGGCRGGGRGYCCAGCTCTAGGTAGAGTCTTGGTGGTTCCAAACTTCTTCCATTTAAAATGATTGAGGCCACTGTGTTTTTGGGAACCTTCAATCCTGCAGTCATMTTTTGGTACCCTCCCTCAGATCTGTGCTTAGACACAATCCTGTCTTGGAGCTCTATGGACATTTCCTTCGATCTCATGGCTTGGGTTTTTCTCTGACATGCACTTTCAACCATGGGACCTTATATAGACAGGTGTGTGCCTTTCCAAATCATGTCCAATCAATTGTATTTACCACAGGTGAACTCCAATCAAGTTGTAGAAACATCTCAAGGATGATRAATGGAAACAGGATGCACCAGAGCTCTATTTTGAGTCTCATACCAAAGGTTCTGAATACTTGTATTCATGTAAATAAGGTATTTCTGTTTTATTAAAAAATCTAAAAACCTGTTTTGTAGATTGATGAGGAAAATATGTATTTCATCCATTTTTAGAATAAGACTGTAATGTAACAATGTGGAAATAGTCGAGGGGTCTGAATACTTTTTTAGCACTGTATGCTATTATATTCGGTTCTGTTATGTAAAATACTAATGAATCATTGTGATCTTGCGAGACAATGATTCAGCTCTGATTTAACTTTACTAAACAAGCACCATTGTGAGAAGTGATAATTTTCTATTTGTAATAATAATAAGTGATTMTACATTTGTCATTTAGCGGACGCTCTTATCCGGATCGACTTACAGGAGCAATTAGGGTTAAGTGCCTCGATCAAGGGAACATCAACAGGTTTTTCACGTACTGGCCCAACATTCTTAACCGCTAGGATATCTGCTTCCCTAGTGATAAGTAGGACTATTAGGCGTAGGCAACAGATATTGATGAGGGTTATTTTAATTGATTTGAGCATCCTTCGAATCCTGATGCAGAAAGGACAGCACAGTAACTAAGTGGTCACATATCGGTCTGGGTTCCACTGCGTAACAGGGCGTCCGTGGAGTTCTGTTAAGGATCGGCCCCTTTTTTTCAATTTTCGCCTAAAATGACATACCCAAATCTAACTGCCTGTAGCTCAGGACCTGAAGCAATGATATACATATTCTTGGTACCATTTGAAAGGAAACACTTTGAAGTTTGTGGAAATGTGAAAGGAATGTAGGAGAATATAACACATTAGATCTGGTACAAGATAATACAAAGAAAAATAACCAACCTTTTTTTGTATTTTCTTTGTACCACCATCTTTGAAATGCAAAGAAAGGCCATAATGTATTATTCCAGCCCAGATGCAATTTAGATTCTGGCCACTATTTGGCAGCAGTGTATGTGCAACGCTTTAGACTGATCCAATGAACCATTGCATTTCTGTTAAAAATTGTGTCAAGACTGCCCAAATGTGCCTAATTTGTTTATTAATAACTTTTCATGTTCAAAACTGTGCACTCTCCTCAAACAATAGCATGGTATTCTTTCACTGTAATAGCTACTGTAAATTGGACAGTGCAGTTAGATTAACAAGAATTTAAGCTTTCTGCCAATATCAGATATGTCTATGTCCTGGGAAATGTTCTTGTTACTTACAACCTCATGCTAATCGCATTAGCCTACGTTAGCTCAACCGTCCTTCAGGGACGGTGAACAATCCTGAAGAAGTTTTTAAGAACTTGGATTCTAGATCTCCTTGGTGTGATGATAAGGTTAATTCGGTGGATCAGTTTGTGTGCATATGCATTTGAGGTGGTATTTTTCTGTAAACAAAGCACTCGGACAGTAGGGCGAGTTCAAGTGCGCCGTACATGAGCCCCAAGTCCATAACAAGCCGTTTTAGCCAGGGACAAATTAATACAGTGGCTCAAGCTGCTCTCAATCATCAGAATACACCAGATAGCATAATTTAGCTACAGAAGATCAATAGTTTCCAAAAAATAACTGTGGGTTAATTTTTATCACAAGCACAAACAGGTAACTGCCAAAATAAAAGAAACACCAACATAAAGTCTCTTTAAAAGGATGTTGCGCCACCACGAGCAAATTTATAGAGAAATTAAATACAGAAATCTATGCTGAGCAAAAATATACATGCAACATGTAAAGTGTTGGTCCCATGTTTTATAAGCTGAAATAAAATGTATGAAATGTTCCATATGCACAAAAAGCTTATTTCTCTCAAATTTTGTGCACACATTTGTTTACATCCATGTTAGTGTGCATTTCTCCTTTGCCAAGATAATCCATCCACCTGACAAGTGTGGCATATCAAGAAGCTGATTAAACAGCATGATCATTAAACATGACAATAAAAGACTACTCTAAAATGTCTCAAGTTTTGAGGGAGTGTGCCATTGGCATGCTGACTGCAGGAATGTCCACCAGAGCTGTTGCCAGAGAAATTAATGTTAATTTCTCTACCATAAGCCGCCTCTAACATCGTTTTATAGAATTTGTCAGTACGTCCAACCGGCCTCACAACCACCGACCATGTGTAACCACGCCAGCCCAGGACCTCCACATATTGATGATATGTGGGATCGTCTGAGACTAGCCAGCCGGTCAGCTGATGAAACTGAGGAGTATTTATGTCTGTAATAAAGCCCTTTTGTGGGGAAAAACACATTCTGATTGGCTGGGCCTGGCTCCCCAGTGGGTTTATTTATATTTTTATTTCACCTTTATTTAACCAGGTAGGCTAGTTGAGAACAAGTTCTCATTTGCAACTGCGACCTGGCCAAGATAAAGCATAGCAATTCGACACATACAACAACACAGAGTTACACATGGAATAAACAAAACACAGTCAATAATACAGTAGAAAAAAGAAAGCAAAAAGTCTATATACAGTGAGTGCAAATGAGGTAAGATAAGGGAGTTAAGGCAATAAATAGACCATGGTGGCGAAGTAATTACAATATAGCAATTAAACACTGGAATGGTAGATGTGCAGAAGATTAATCTGCAAGTAGAGATACTGGGGTGCAAAGGAGCAAGAAAAATAAATAAATACAGTATGGGGATGAGGTAGATAGATGGGCTGTTAACAGATGGGCTATGTACAGGTGCAGTGATCTGGGAGCTGCTCTGACAGCTGGTGCTTAAAGCTAGTGAGGGAGATATGAGTCTCCAGCTTCAGGGATTTTTGCAATTCGTTCCAGTCATTGGCAGCAAAGAACTGGAAGGAAAGGCGACCAAACGAGGAATTGGCTTTGGGGGTGACCAGTGAGATATACCTGCTGGAGCGCGTGCTACGAGTGGGTGCTGCTATGGTGACCAGTGAGCTGAGATAAGGCGGGGCTTTACCTAGCAGAGACTTGTAGATAACCTGTGGGTGAGCCTCGCTCCCAAGTGGATGGGCCTATGCCCTCCCAGGCKCACCCATGGCTGTGCCCAGTCATGTGAAATCCACAGATTAGGGCCTAATGAATTTATTTCAATTGACTGATTTCCTTATATGAACTGTAACTCAGTGAAATTGTTGCGTTTATATTTTTGTTCAGTGTAATTTACATAACTATTCACACCCCTGAGTCAATACATGTTAGAATGACCTTGGGCAGCGATTACAGCTGTGAGTTTCTGGGTAAGACTCTAAGAGCACACCTGGATTGTACAATATTTTAGCACATTTATTCTTTTTTAAATTCTTCAAGCTCTGTCAAGTTGGTTGTTGATCATTGCTAGACAGCCATTTTCAAGTCTTGCCATAGATTTTCAAGCCTGTTTAGGTCCAAAGTGTAACTAGGCCACTCAGGAACATTTAATGTCGTCTTGGTAAGCAACTCCAGTGTATATTTGGCCTTGTGTAATTGTCCTGCTGAAAGGTGAATTTGTCTCCCAATGTCTTTTGGAAAGCAGACTAAACCATGTGTCCCTCTAGGATATTACCTGTGCTTAGCTCTAATCGGTTTATTTTTATCCTAAAAAACTCCATAGTCCTTGCATACCCATAACTTGATGCAGCCACCACCATGCTTAAAAATACAGTGCATTCGGAAAGTATTCACGACAAAGTGAATTTCTTTGCCACATTTTTTGCAGTGTTACTTTAGTGCCTTATTGCAAATAGGATGCATGTTTTTGATTTTTTTTTTTGTACAGGCTTTTTCTTTTCACTCTGTCATTTAGGTTAGAATTGTGGAGTAACTACAATGTTGTTGATCCAGCCTCGGTTTTCTCCGATCACAGCCATTAAACTCTGGAATTGTTTTAAAGGCGCACTATGCTGAAATCGCCATTTCCTGGTTGCTAAAATTAATAATATTTTGCCTAATTTCAGTTTGTGACAAAGCAAACAGTCATTGGGAAGAGAATCTTTGTACCATCTAAACCACTGTGAAATATATTTTCCATAAACAAAAATATTGTTTTTTTAGCTGTTTGAAGCGTGTGTACACCGAGTACACCAAACATTAGGAACACCTTCTTAATACTGAATTGCACCCCCCCTCCCCCCATTTGGCTCAATTTGTTGGGGCATGGACCCTGCAAGGTGTGGAAGGCGTTCCACAGGGATGCTGGCCCATGTTGACTCCAATGCTTCCCACAGTTGTGTCAAGTTGGCTGGATGTCATTTGGGTGGTGAACCATTCTTTATTCACACAGAAAACTGTTGGGCGTGAAAAACTCAGCAGCGTTGCAGTTCTTGAAAAAKCAGTGTGCCTGGCACCTACTACCATACCACATTCAAAGGCACTTAAATCTTTTGTCTTACCCATTCACCCTAAGAATGGCACACAGACACAATCCATGTCTCAAGCCTTAAAAATCCTTCTTTAACCTGTTTCCTCCCCTTCATCTACACTGATTGAAGTGGATTTAACAAGTGACATCAATAAGGGATCATAACTTTCACCTGGTCAGTCTGTCATGGAAAGAGCATGTGTTCTTAATGTTTTGTATGGGAGTTTATTAAAAAAATGGTTTCTCTCTCTCTCTCTCTCTCTGCTCCCTCTCTCTCTCTCTCTGGTCCCTCTCTCTCTCTCTCTCTCTCTCTCTCTCTCTCTGTTCCTTCTCTCTCTCTCTCTCTGCTCCCCCCCTCTCTCTCTGCTCCCTCTCTCTCTCTCTCTCTCTGCTCCCTCTCTCTTTCTCTTTCTCTCTCTTTCTTTCTCTCTGCTCCGTCTCTCTCTCTCTCTCTCTCTCTCTCTCTCTCTCTCTCTCTGCTCCCTCTCTCTCTCTCTCTCTGCTCCCTCTCTCTCTCTCTCTCTCTTTCTTTCTCTCTGCTCCCTCTCTCTCTGCTCCCTCTCTCTCTAGGTGTGAGTGGTAACTGGATAGAGATAGCGTATGGGACCAGTTCTGGAGCAGTGAGGGTCATAGTCCAACACCCTGAGACAGTAGGCTCTGGACCTCAGCTCTTCCAGACCTTTACTGTCCACCGCTCCCCTGTCACCAAGATCATGCTCTCTGAGAAACACCTTGTCTCAGGTAAGAAGGGACAAGGGAAATATTGTGATATATTTGAGCCGAGTTATTAGTGCTGAGTGATAAAAAAAAGAAATGTAGGTCTGTTTTTGAGGTTCTCTTTTTGAGGTCTGTTCGGTTTTGGTTAGATTATTACAAAAATAATCACGATTTTCGATTCGGTTTTGATAAAAAAATGTAAAACATAATTAAATGCACTATGCATTATGTGGGTTGAATGCTGTAACAACACAGAATAAAACAATGAATAAAAGTCCCATGATAGTAGTGACTGCCCATTACTAATTACACTTATTAACCATCATTTATTCACATTACTTTAATAAAATATTTCAGTGGTGTATATTACATTTGTTTTATTTGATTACTTTATTATTTAATTCAAACTCATCTCTGTAGAGCTGCTGCCAATCAAAATCACTATTTTAGTTGTTCTTCAAAGTAAATAAAGGCATATTTTTATGACTGCTGAATCTATCAATCACTTTTTATTTTATTTTCCAAGGTAAGTTGACTGAGAACAAATTCTCATTTATAGCAACGACCTGGGGAATAGTTACAGGGGAGCGGAGGGGGGATGAATGAACCAATTGGAAGCTGGGGGTGATTAGGTGGCCATGATGGTATGAGGGCCAGATTGGGAATTTAGCCAGGACGCCGGGGTTAACACCCCTACTTTTACAATAAGTGCCATGGGATCTTTAGTGACCACAGAGAATCAGGACACCCATTTAACGTTCCATCCAAAATACAGCACCCTACGTCCCCAATCACTACCCTGGGGCATTGGGGTATTTTTTTAGACCTGAGGAAAGAGTGCCTCCTACTGGCCCTCCAACACCTATTCCAGCAGCATCTGGTCTCCCATCCAGGGACCAACCCTGCTTAGCTTCAGAAGAAAGACATCAGTGGGATGCCGGGTGGTATGCTGTTGACAGGGTTGTATGTTGCATTAATATTTTAAAATAAATTATTTACAGCCAATAATAAAGAGGAAAGACAGCAGTGGGATGCACTTAGATCATGTACAGTGTTTTCAGGTAAAAATACCTYGCGAAGGAACTGCTCTCTATTTATCCCCTTTTGATCTCGTATCCTTCTCTCTTCCATTGCATGCGTAAAAGAAACACAGAACGGACACGTAGGCACGCAATGGATTATGGTCATTGTAGTTGATTATCACGTTTTCTACGTTAAACTATGTAGAATATTGGCCTGTTGGAAACTACAACTTCACACAGTTTGGCTTGATCTGATTTATCTCTAGATAAAGTGCGCAATGTGCACATTGAGCTCACAGAAAAAAGTAAAAAAAATGGAATTCAAATAATGAAACCGACATCGGTCAAATTACCAACATTTCAGTTAATCGTTCAGCACTAGTTATTATGGAAGCGGAGACTGGCTCCAGGGAGGGTCTGGCTCCAGAGTGGGTCTGGCTCCAGGGTGGGTCTGGCTCCAGGGTGGGTCTGGCTCCAAGAGTGGGTTCTGCTCCAGGGAGGAGTACGTGGCTGCCAGGGGTGGCGTCTGGGTCCAGAGTGGGTCTGGCTCCAGGGAGGGTCTGGCTCCAGCGTGGTGCGTGGCTCCACGGAGGTTCTGGCTCAGGGAGGCGTCTGGCTCCAGGGTGGGTCTGGCTCTCGAGGGGTGGGTCCTGGCTCCAGGAGGGTCTGGCTCCAGGTGGGTCTGGCTCCAGTGTGTGTCCTGGCCCTCAGGAGTGGCGCTACTGGGCTCCGCAGGTGGAGGGGTCTGGCTCCAGGGTGGGTCTGTCAGGGAGGGTCTGGCTCCAGGGTGGGTTCTGGCTCCAGGGTGGGTCTGGCTCCAGGGTGGGTCTGGCTCAGGTGCGGTCTGGCTCCAGGGTAGGGTCGGCTCCGAGGGTCTGGCTCCAGGGTGGGCTCTGGCTCAGGGAGGTCTGGCTCCAGGGGAGGGTCTGGCCTCCAGGTGGTCTGGCTCCAGGGAGGTCTGGCTCCAGGGTGGGTCTGGCTCCAGGGGGGTCTGCGCTCCAGGGGAGGTTGGCTCCAGGTTGGGTCTGGCTCCGAGGGGGTCTGGCTTCCAGGGTGGGTCTGGCTCCAGGGGGGTCTGGCTCCAGGAGGAGGGTCTGGCTCCAGGGAGGTCTGGCTCAGATGGTCTGGCCCAGGGTGGGTCTGGCTCCAGGTGGGTCTGGCTCCAGGGAGGGTCTGGCCCGAGGAGGGTCTGGCTCCAGAGTGGGTCTGGCTCCAAGGTGGGTCTGGCTCGTGGCTGGCTCAGGGTGGGTCTGGCTCCAGGGAGGGTCTGGCTCCAGGGAGGTCGCTCGGTGGGCTAGGTCCCAGGAGGGTCTGGCTCCAGAGTGGGTCTGGCTCAGCAGAGAGGGTCTGGCTCAGGGTGGGTCTGGCTGTGTTTCATATACATTGTGTGTCTCTCGTCTGTCGTCTGTGGTGTGGTTGTTTTTGTCTCCTTTCAGTGTGTGCGGACAACAACCATGTGCGTACGTGGGACAGTGACGCGTTCCGCAGGCATGATTCTCACGCAGCCTGGTCTCACCCCCTCGCCTCCTTAAGATCTCTCATTGGAGGAGCACTGAGAGCCACGGCAGCTACTACATCAGGCAACGACATTGGTGAGAGAAGGGGAGCGGGAGGGAAGGAGAAAGTGAATAGATATGGTAAATGGCAGGGGTGGATGGACATGTTAAAGTAAATCTAGAGCCCAATATCCGAGGGTGGGTCTAGAGCCAGTATCCAGGGTGGGTCTAGAGAACCAGTATCCAGGTGGGTCTAGAACAGTATCCAGGGTGGGTCTAGAGCCCAAGTATCCAGGGTGGGTCTAGAGCCCAGTATCCAGGGTGGGGTCTAGAGCCCAGTATCCAGGGTGGGTCTAGAGCCCAGTATCCCAGAGGTGGGTCTAGAGCCCAGTATCCAGGGTGGTCTAGAGCCAGTATCCAGGTTGGGTCTAGAGAACCATAGATAATTCAGGGGGGGTCTAGAGACCAGTATTCAGGGTAGGTCTGACACCAGTTCCAGGGTGGGTCTAAGAGACCAGTATCCAGGGGGGGTCTAGAGACCAGTATTCAGGTGGTCTAGACGTACCGTATTCAGTGGTGGGTCTAGAGCCCGTATTCAGGGTGGCCTAGAGCCAGTATGCCAGGGTGGGTCTAGAGCCCAGTATCTAGGGGTCTAGAGCCCAGTATCCAGGGTGGGTCTAGAGCCCAGTATCCAGGTGAGTCTAGAGCCCAGTAGTCCAGGGTGGGTCTAGAGCCCAGTATCCAGGGTGGGTCTAGAGCCCAGTATCCAGGTGGGTCTAGAGCCAGTATCAAGGGTGGGTCTAGAGCCCAGTATCCAGGGTGGGTCTAGAGCCCAGTATCCAGGGTGGGTCTAGAGACCAGTATCCAGGGTGGGTCTAGAGCCCAGTATCCAGGGTGGGTCTAGAAGCCCAGTATCCTAGGGTGGTGTGGTCTCCCTCAGGTCCATTTGGGGAGAGAGACGACCAGCAGGTTGTTATTCAGAAGGCTCATCCCCATCACCAACAAGCTGTTTGTTTGCCTCTCCTCCACTGGGAAGGTATTACACATCAGTTATACACACATATCATGATGTATAAGCCTTGTCTGATAAACATGGTCATTTAGCTCTTTCATCCAGCTCACAGTAAACACACTTACAGTTGAAGTCGGAAGTTTACATATACCTGAGCCAAATACATTTAACTCAGTTTTCACAATTCCTGACATTTAATCCTTGTAAAAATTCCCTGTCTTAGGTCAGTAGGATCACCACTTTATTTTAAGAATGTGAAATGTCTGAATATAGTAGAGAGAATTATTTATTTCAGCTTTTTATTTCTTTCATCACATTCCCAGTGGGTCAGAAGTTTACATACACTCAATTAGTATTTGGTAGCATTGCCTTTAAATTGTTTAACTTGGGTCAAACGTTTCAGGTAGCCTTCCACAAAGCTTCCCACAATAAGTTAGTGTTGAAGTTTGGCCCATTCCTCCTGACAGAGCTGGTGTAACTGAGTCAGGTTTGTAGGCCTCCTTGCTCACACACGCTTTTTCAGTTCTGCCCACAAATTTTCTGTAGGATTGAGGTCAGGGCTTTGTGATGGCCACTCCAATACCTTGACTTTGTTGTCCTTAAGCCATTTTGCCACAACTTTGGAAGTATGCTTGGGGACCCATTTGCGACCAAGCTTTCACTTCCTGACTGATGTCTTGAGATGTTGCTTCAATATATCAACATAATTTTCCTTTCTCATGATGCCATCTATTTTGTGAAGTGCACCAGTCCCTCCTGCAGCAAAGCACCCCCACAACCTGATTCTGCCACCCTCGTTCTTCACGGTTGGGATGGTGTTCTTCGGCTTGCAAGCCTCCCCCTTTTTCCTCCAAACATAACTATGGTCATTATGGCCAAAAAGTAATATTTTTGTTTCATCAGACCAGAGGACATTTCTCCAAAAAGTACGATCTTTGTCCCCATGTGCAGTTGCAAACAAGTTGTCTGGCTGCGTGGTCCCATGGTGTTTATACTTGCGTACTATTGTTTGTACAGATTAACGAGGTACCTTCAGGCATTTGGAAATTGCTCCCAAGGATGAACCAGACTTGTGAAGGTTTACACATTATTTTCTGAGGTCTTGGCTGATTTCTTTCGATTTTCCCATGGTGTCAAGCAAAGAGCCACTGAGTTTGAAGGTAGGCCTTGAAATACATCCACAGGTACACCTCCAATTGACTCAAATGATGTCAATTAGCCTATCAGATGCTTCTAAAGCCATGACATAATTTTCTGGAATTTTCCAAGCTGTTTAAAGGCACAGTCAACTTAGAGTATGTAAACTTCTGACCCACTGGAATTGTGATACAGTGAATTATAAGTGAAATAATCTGTCTGTAAATAATTGTTGGAAAATTACTTGTGTCATGCACAAAGTAGATGTCCTAACTGACTTGCCAAAACTATAGTTTGTTAACAAGAAATGTCTGGAGTGGTTGAATAACGAGTTTTAATGACTCCAACCTAAGTGTATGTAAACTTCCGACTTCAACTGTAAAATCACCAAATGTGGTCCAAGTAGACATACAACCTATAACCCAGGTATTGCTAGCACTATGCTCCAACCATAGAAATCCTATGAAATGACTATTAATATACTATTACTGTAGTATTATAATTAATTTACTATTCCTATAGTATTGTAATTCATATACTATACTATTGTAATTAATTTACTATTACTATGGCTCCAACACACTGAGCTACCAGAACTGTGGCTGCTCTGTTCTGGTCTGAATGCAGTCAGTTCCGGTCTATTCCAGTCTGATGTGGTCTGTCCTGCTTGTCCCCACAAGGATCTGTGAGGTGGCGGCAGTGGATGGGACCACCATCTCGTGTTTCACGGTTAGGGAGTGTGAGGGTTCTAGCAGGATGGGTTCTAGACCCAGGAGGTACCTGTTCACAGGCCATGGCAATGGCAGCATTCAGATGTGGGACCTCACCACCGCTATGGACACTGCCAACAAGGGAGAAGAGAAGAAGAAAGATGGTAAGGAGTGTGTGTGTAGTGTGTAGTGGAAATGTGTGTGTGTGTGTGAAAAGATAACAAATCATTTGTATAGGAACATTATGCATCTGAGGGCATTGTACATATCCATGGCTTGTAGTCTGTTTATTATCTATCCTGTTGCCTAGTCACTTTACCCCTACCTCAATTACCTCGTACCCCTGCACATTGACTCAGTACCTGTACCCCATGTATATAGTGAAGATATCGCTACTCATTCTGTATTTATTTTTCTATATTTTTCTCTCTGCATTTGACAGATAACATTTGATTTGATTAGTCATTGACACTTTGTTTTCACATGTAGTTTGACACTGATCAATTATAATGTGTTTGATTGACAGAGGTGGGCGGGCCAACAGAAGAGGAGCTGCTTCAACTATTGGACCAGTGTGACCTCAGCACCTCCCGCTGTGCCACGCCCAACATCAGCCCCGCCCCCTCGGTGCTGCAGCCCAGCCGTCTCCAAGAGTCCTGCTCCAGGTCTCTACATCCCTGAGTCTGACTCTTTATGTTGTGCACGTTTGTCTGTCTACTGTGTCTTTTTCATGCTGTCTATATCTATTTCTCTGACCCCCGTTGTCTTCATCTCTCCAGCCTCCAGCTGCAGGCCCAGGATCCCATTCCAGAGACGGCCACCTACGGAGCTCTGCGACCCTACAGAGAGAGCCCACTGCTGGCCCGAGCCCGGCGCACAGAGTCCTTCCACAACTACAAAGACTTCCAGAACTTCTCCCTAGGGAAAGGCCTGCTGGAGAGCCCTGAACAGGCTCCAGGACAGAGGGCACGCCCAGGTACAGAAGCCAGAACCCGGTCGCTGTGTGAGGCTGGGGGAGAGGAGGTGGAGAGGAGGGGCTCTGCCATGGAGCTCTGGGCTAGCCGAACCACTAATGCCGCTTACGCTAACGTCGTTGCTAACGTTGCTGTGGTCATAGACGCAGCTGAGGGTATCACAGAATCGCCACGGCAACCGCCTGAGAGCCCTTGTGGAGACGTTCGTCGAAGGGTCCAATCGGAGGAGGAGGAGTGGGCGGGGCTTGGATCAGGGGCGAAGGCTAGGTCTGAGGTGAGGAGGAAGGCAGGGTTTGAGGGAGGGTTGTTTCTGGGCAGGAAGAGGGCACCTCCCGTCCCCCAGCTCTCCTCGCTGTCCTCGGGGGTGTCCTCGGGGGGATGCAGTGACTCCTCCTCCACCGCCTCCCCCTCCCCCACTAAGCTGGCCTCCACTTCCCCCCGACACAGGAAGTGCAGCGAGCCGGCCAATCAGGACAGCAGCCTGTGAGTGAAGGACAGCTCTGATGCAGACACGCCCCTTGTGTTTGTCAGTCAACAGCTTCAGGTAGAAGTTACCCCCGTAAACACTGATCTAGGACCAGCCAACCCTCCACAACCCTAACCATTAGGAGGAACTGGCCTTAGATCAGTGTCTGAGGGCAACTTCATCTCACAGGCAACACTCATGTATGACATCTCAAAAAAAAGCCCTATATTCTCAGTCAAGAGGAAGAAACTTGACGCAGCCTAAGGATCATGACTTTAACCCTTTATATATCTCCATCATTGCTAGTATCTGGTAGCTACACAATTAATAATAATAAATCATTTGGTGGGTGCTTATATTTGTTCTAACGTCATACATGTACAAGTGTGTATTAATACTTGTGTGTGAATTGGACATGTGTTTTTTGCATATCCCAACTCTCCGGGAGACACCCTTGGAGTGTGGGGTCACGGCCAGGGTGCACCTCCAATGTTTGTTCCAATAGTCCCTCATGACATCATTCAGACTTTTTGTGTTGGATGCATGTAGTTTACAGACTGTTAACAAAGTGCTACATACGTTTATTTCCCCCTTGTGGTTGTAATCACTTTCCCAAACTCATAGTTTGGGTTCACAGATTGTGAACCTTCACACAGTCATGCTGTTCTACCAGCCAGTAGCCATGTGTGTTGTGTTTAAGACATGAATGAATTCAACACTACACAGTAAATCACTTTATCTGTACTTCTTTATCGAAACAGACCGACGTCTCATGCTGAAGATCGATGTGACTTTCCATGGTATTGTTTCTTTAAATGTAAAGAGGATTACATTTTGTAGTGTCTTTGACATAATCTAAGTATCCCCCTGTCCTGTGATGGAGAGAGGATCTAGAGTCTTAAGGGCAGATTCAATCAGATAGACAGCCGCATTGCGTTGTTTTGGAGGTGTCGGAGGTGGAACTGTGTTAGAGCTGTCAGATCCAGAGGCTCGTTGCGTTAACTGCCATTGGATGCAACGAAACCACACCAGACTAAAATCCCAACAAATCCCATGCGGCCACGTTAAAGTTCAAACACTCAAATTAGACTAGTGGGAATAAATCCCCCGTCAAATGAGCATGAAAACATGCATCAGCCTCACATCAATGACATCAGTCATTATTTTTATCATGATAGAAGCCTACACTTTCTAGTACCGTTTTGAACCTCTAACACAAAGGGATAATAAGGAAGGAGATTGATGTGTGACAGGAGCATCCGCTCAACGATATGCCAGCTCATACCGCTTGTACACCTCCAACACTCAGGCTGTATCACAACCACCCGTGATTGGGAGTCTCATAGGGCGGCGCTCAATTGGCCCAGCGTCGTCCGGGTTTGACCGGTGTAGGCTGTCATTGTATATAAGAATTTGTTCTTAACTGACCTGCCTAGTTAAATAAAGGTGACATTTTTTTTTGCTATGTGGATGTCGGCAAACGCTGGTTAAAGCTCCATCTGATTGAACCCAACGATAGCTTTCAGATGGAGAAAGAGAATAGGGGAGGGAGAGAGAGAGCAAGAGTCCATCCTTTAGTTCCCTTCCTAAGACATCCTCTACCCCATCACTTGACCAGACCTGGGTCAAGTACATACAACTTGAGGTGCGCTTGATTTAGCTTGTCCACTAAAATGGAATAGTCCCAAAAGCGCAAACTCTGCCCAACACTCTAAATCAAGCGCACCCCTTGTATTTGAATGTACTATATTTGACCCAGGTCTGTTTTAGACAGAGATGTTCAATAAGAGATGGAATGTTGAACATGTACAAAGATGTACATTTAAATAATATGCAACCTGATTATACTGTATATGAAGAGTATACCTACAAAATCCAAACTATATATATATATATATAAGTAACCATACTGATGCATTTCATATTTATGTAACTATCTACATATTTGCTGTTTGCGACATGTCTGTTTGTTCTCATATAATCTATATTGATATGAATCATATTTTATCGTACGTAAATTGCATTTGCACTATGAAGACTAAATGATGAAGTAACATTTTATTTGGTATGAGATTATATTTAGCCCTTTGAGGAATAATGCCTGTCCCTCTGTGTCTAAGGCCTGGATTTATTCCGATCCACGTTAGATCTGCCTTATAGCGCGATTTGACATTAAAGGTCATTTCCTATTGAGCCGACATATACAGCGTTTACCGTGAATGGGGTTTCTGCGAAAGTGGGAACATTGCCTTTAAAAGTTGTATAGGGGCGATCAGATTGAATCTATTTAAAAGTTGTATGGGGGCGATCAGATTGAATCAATTTGAAAGTTGTATGGGGGCGATCAGATTGAATCTATTTGAAAGTTGTGTGGGGGCGATCAGATTGAATCAATTTAAAAGTTGTATGGGGCGATCAGATTGAATTATTTGAAAGTTGTGTGGGGGCGATCAAATTGAATCTATTTGAAAGTTGTGTGGGGCGATCAGATTGAATCATTTGAAAGTTGTATGGGGGATCAGATTAATCTATTGAAAGTTGTATAGGGGGATCAGATTGAATCTATTTGAAAGTTGTATGGGGCGATCAGATTGAATCTATTTGAAAGTTGTATGGGGGCGATCAGATTGAATCTATTTGAAAGTTGTGTGGGGCGATCAGATTGAATCATTTGAAAGTTGTATGGGGGCGATCAGATAATCTATTGAAAGTTGTATAGGGGCATCAGATTGAATCTATTTGAAAGTTGTATGGGGGCGATCAGATTGAATCTATTTGAAAGTTGTGTGGGGCATCAGATTGAATCATTTGAAAGTTGTATGGGGCGATCGATTGAATCTATTTGAAAGTTGTATAGGGGCAATCAGATTGAATCTATTTGAAAGTTGTATGGGGGCGATCGGATTGAATCAATTTAATAGTTGTATGGGGGAATCAGATTGAATCATTTGAAAGTTGTATGGGGCGATCAGATTGAATCAATTTAATAGTTGTATGGGGGAGATCAGATTGAATCAATTTAATAGTTGTATGGGGGAGATCAGATTGAATCAATTTGAAAGTTGTATGGGGGGATCAGATTGAATCATTTAATAGTTGTATGGGGAGATCAGATTGAATCAATTTGAAAGTTGTATGGGGGCGATCAGATTGAATCTATTTGAAGTTGTGTGGGGGCGATCAGATTGATCAATTTAATAGTTGTTATGGGGAGATCAGATTGAATCTATTTGAAAGTTGTATGGGGCGATCAGATTGAATCAATTTAATAGTTGTTGGGGGAGATCAGATTGAATCAATTTGAAAGTTGTATGGGGGCGATCAGATTGAATCTATTTGAAAGTTGTGTGGGGGCGATCAGATTGAATCAATTTGAAAAGTTGTATGGGGAGATCAGATTGAATCTATTTGAAAGTTGTATGGGGGCGATCAGATTGAATCTATTTGAAAGTTGTATAGGGGCGATCAGATTGAATCTATTTGAAAGTTGTATGGGGGCGATCAGATTGAATCTATTTGAAAGTTGTATAGGGCCGATCAGTTGAATCTATTTGAAAGTTGTATGGGGGCGATCAGATTGAATCGTAGGCCTCTTCTCTTCTCATATTTACACTTTCACTCCAGCCAGATACTAAGGAAAATAAATATATCTATTTATGTCACTCGTTATAAAATTTTGTATAACACCGTATGTACAAACGCATTACTATGTTGCTGTATATAGTATGTATCAGTGCTTACTGACCTATGGTATAGTACACATCTGTTATTCACCTGTTGGCACTGCTGTTGTGTCTGAGCTGACTAGACAGGATGAAGTCTAAAGACTGGACCTATTTATAACCCTATGGTTCAGCTTGGGTTTAGCTGGCTAGTAGTATTCACACTAACCTGGTAACCTTGTATTGTAAAGCTGGGTATAATAGGGGTGCTGTCACGGTGCTGATAATGGACGGACCAAGGCGCAGTGTGTGGCCGCGATCCCCGGCGTCGTCGCTGTCCTTCCACCTTCCTTGGTGTCTCCTTCCAAGGAAGGGTCTTACAACCTCCCATGATTTCTTCCCTGGTCCAAAACTCCTTTACCTCCGTCACACACTGCTTGGTCCTTTCGTGGTGGGATATTCTGTCACGGTGCTGATAATGGACGGACCAAGGTGCAGCGTGTGTTGAGTTCCACATCTTTTATTTAAGTGAAACTTTCAAACAACAATAAACAAGCAACAAAACGTGACTTATGTGGTGCAACCAGCACAAACACAAACAATATCCCACAACCCAGGTGGGAAAAATGGAGAACTTAAATATCATCCCCAATTAGAGACAACGATAATCAGCTACCTCTAATTGGGAACCATACCAAGCAGACCAACATAGAAATAGGACAACTAGAACACCCCCCTAGCCACGCTCTGACCTAAACACCAAGGGCTCTCAATGGTCAGGGCGTGACAGGTGCAGGCTTTTGCTCCATCCAGCAATAACAAACTTGATTGACTCATAGGGATAGATTCAAGCAGTTTCATTGTTTTTATTTAGGCAATGTTGGAGGTGTCGAATTAGCAAATGGCTCCCTGTGTTCTACATATCACGGACATTGCCATTGGGTGCGCCGAGTCGCATTAGTAATAATCCCATGCAGCTTTGTTACAAGTTTGAACTTTTATTTACATTTGAGTAATTTATCAGACGCTCTTATCCAGAGCAACTTACAGTAGTGAGTGCCTACATTTTCATACTTTATTCGTACTGGTCCTGTGGGAATCAAACCCACAACCCTGGCATTGCAAGCGCCATGCTCTACCACCTGAGCTCCATGCTCTACCAACTGAGCTCCATGCTCTACCAACTGAGCTCCATGCTCTACCAACTGAGCTCCATGCTCTATCAACTGAGCTCCATGCTCTACCACCTGAGCTCCATGCTCTACCAACTGAGCTCCATGCTCTACCACCTGAGCTCCATGCTCTATCAACTGAGCCCATGCTTACAATCGTTCTGCTGATTATGTTCATCGGCTATTGATCTTACACACTGGAATGTCTTATGGAGCATTTAATTGAGGTCTCATTGTTTAAATGTATGTCTACCTGTACATGCTCTACACTGAGCCATGATCTATCAAAGTGAGTTCTGCTCTACCTGGCTCATGCCCTACATGGGCTCCATGCTTACCTGAGTCCATCTCTAACACTGGCCCATGCTCTTACTGACTGAGCCATGCATTACAACTGAGCGCATGTTTACACTTGAGCTCATCTCTCCACTGAGCTCATGCTATTACTGAGCTCCATGCTCTCATGAGTCCAGTCTACACTGAGCTCATGGGAATGTGTGTTGTAAACATACACTTTGTCTGTACTGAATTAAATCCGTTTAATTTAGTTTAATGATTCTCAATTTGAGCGTCATTATTTATATAATGCAACACTTTCTCGTTCTAACTTCTAACGGATGGATGGGTGTGACGGGCTTCGGACAATGACCCACGAGCGCTGCTCACTGATTTGACAGTCTAAGCAGTTATACTACGACCACAAAAGAAAGCTATGCGGGTGTCCTCTTGCATTTATGCTTGATCTGAATAATCTAGGCATGTCTTGGACAGACTGTCATGACACATGTCTTATATTTCGTGGTGCAGGGAGGAAGCACTAGCTTGGTGTGATCTCTTGTCGAGGTGTGTGTGTCCAGAGGTGCTTTAACCACTTGGCAGCATCGCGACTCAGGAGAGTAACCTTCCTTTAGAGACGTAGACTATTTGTGTCTGAAAATGGCAATTTGATGCAGTGTGATTTTGGTGTAATAAGTGATGTTGCTGCATCTGAAGTGTGAGCTGCCAAGGATACTGTCTGCTAAGCTTTTTTAAACTTTAGACATAGCTGTGATGTGCTGTGACGTGCAGCTACTATTGCCCTTGTCAAAATGGCAATCTTGAGTTGTGGAAAGTCAATAACGCGTTTGGTGTGTCTTTTTAAGGGATAAAAAACTGACAGCTACATGGATCGCTGATCCATCCCATTAGGCTGTGGTGTGTTGTGATAAGTGAATATGGTTGACATGAAGGCTAATATTGTTGAAATGGAAGGCCTTAGTTTGCCAGCTCCAGTTCTACTGCTTGGTGAGGGGTTTGGAGGGTGGCCAGGTGAGTTATAAATGGGACTCACTAGAGGATATGTGGTGTGTGGTAAACTCAAGGTTAGAAGTGGGTAGTTGATAAATGTATCTACTGTCCTACTACATATGTCCTACTTCATA
>NC_036849.1:25618635-25627316 GCF_002910315.2 Salvelinus sp. IW2-2015
ATAGTACACATCTGTTATTCACCTGTTGCTTGCCTGTGTGTCTGAGCTCGCTGAACAGGATGAAGTCTAAGACTGGACCTATTTATAACCTATGGATTCAAGCTTTGGGTTTAGCTGGCAGTTAGTATTTCACACTACCTGGCGTAAACGTTGTATTGTAAAGCTGGTAATAGGGGTGACTTACGGTGCTTGTAATGACGGACCAAGGCGCGTGTGTCGCGCATCCGGCGTCGCGCTGTTCATTCCTCCTTGTGTCTCCTTCAAGGAAGGTTCCACCCCGCCATTCTTCAGCACCCCCCCCCCCCACCCTCATGATTTTCCCTGTCCAAAACTCCTTTTACCTCGTACACACTGCTTGGTCCTTTGTGGGATTCTTCACGGTGCCTGATGACGGACAGGTGCAGCGTGTTGTTGAGTTCACATTTATTTAGTGAACTTTAACACAATAAACAAGCACAAACGTGACTTATGTGGTGCAACAGCACAAAACAAACATATCCACAACCCAGGTGGGAAATGGAGAACTTAATATCCCCAATTAGAACAACGTAATCAACCACCTCTAATTGGGAACATACAAGGCAGACCACATAGAAATAGGACAACTAGAACCCCCTAGCACGCTCTGACCTAACACCAAGGGCTCTCAATGGTCAGGCTGACAGGTGCAGCTTTCTCCATCAGCAATAACAAACTTGATGACTCATGGGATAGATTCAAGCAGTTTCATTGTTTTTTATTAGGCAATGTTGGAGGTGTCAATTAGCAAATGGCTCCTGTGTCTACATATCACGGACATTGCCATTGGGTGCGCGAGTCGCATTAGTAATAATCCCATCAGCTTTTACAGTTTGAACTTTTATTTACATTTGAGTAATTTCACAGCTCTATCCAGAGCAACTTACAGTAGTGAGTGCTACATTTTCATACTTTATTCGTATTCCTGTGGGAATCAAACCACCCTGGCATGCAGGCCATCTCCACCAGGCTCCTCTTAACTGAGCTCCATGCTCTACACTAGCTCCTGGCTCCATCTCATGCTCTATCACTAGCCCAGCTCACCGCTACTCCTGCTTCTCCAACTGAGTCCATGTCTTACCACTGAGCTCCATTGCTCTATCAACTGAGCCCGATTCTCTACCACCTGAAGCTCATGCTCTCACTGAGTCCCTGCCCACCCGATGCTCTACCCCTGAAGCTCCAGCTCTCCAACTGAGACCCATGCTCATCAACTGAAGTCCACCTAGCCTACCACTGACCTCCATGCTCTCTCCAGTACTGAGCTCCATGCTCTATCCAGCCTTCGAGAGCTCATGCCTAACACTGAGCTCCTCAAGAGTCTCCTATCAATCTGAGCTCCATGCTCTTACCACCTGAGCTGAGCTCCATGCTCTACCACCTGAGCTCCATGCTCTACCAACTGAGCCCCATGCTCTACCACCTGAGCCCCATGCTCTACCACCTGAGCGCCATGCTTTACCACCTGAGCTCCATGCTCTACCAACTGAGCTCCATGCTCTATTAACTGAGCTCCATGCTCTACCACCTGAGCTCCATGCTCTACCACCTGAGCTCCATGGGAATGTGTGTTGTAACATACACCTTTGTTAGTCTGATATAAATCCGTATTATTTAGTTTAATGATTTCTCAATTTGAGCGTCATTATTTCTATATAGCCAACACTTTCTCGTTCTGAACTTCTAACGCGAGTGGGATGGGTGTGACGGGCTTCGCGACAATGACCACACGAGCAGCTGCTCACTGATTTGACAGCTCTAAGCAGTTATACCTACGACACCACCAAAAGAACAGCTATGCGGGTGTCCACTATTGCCATTTAATGCTTGATCTGAATGAATCTAGGCCATAGTCTTTGGACAGACTGTCATGTGATCAACATGTCTGTTATATTTCAGTGGGTAGCGCAGGGAGGAAGCACTAGCTTGGTGTGGATACTCTTGTCAGAGTGTGTGTGTGTCCCAGACGGTGTCTTTAACACACTTGGCAGCATCGCTGACCTCAGGAGAGTAACCTTCCCTTTAGAGACGTTAGCAACTTTGTTGTCTGAAAATGGCATTTGATAGCAGTGTGATTTATGAGTGTAATAAAGTGATGTTGCTGCATCTGAATGTGTGAGCTGCCAAGGGCCATACTGTCTGCTACAAGCACTTTTTACAACTTTGACAATAGCTGTGAATGTGCCTGTGAARGTGCAGCTACTATTGCCCTTGTCAAAATGGCATCCTTGAGTTGGGGAACAGTCATAACTGCCAGTTTGGTGTGTCCCTTTTTAAGGGACATAAAAACAAAACTGACAGCTACATGGCTCGCTGAAATACCATCCCCTTAGGCCTGTGTGTGTCTGTGATGTGAATTGGTTGACATGAAGGACCTAATACTTGTTGAATGGAAGGCCTTAGTTTTGCAGCTCCAGTTCTACTGCTTGGTAGAGGGGTTTGGGTGGCCAGGGTGAGTTACTACAATGGGACTCCACTAGAGGGATCTGTGGATGTGTGTAAACTCAAGGTTCAGACAACGCTGGGTACGTTGATAAATGTATGCCTATCTGTCACCTACTACATATGTCTAAACTTCATACAGTTTAGTGTGGTTTTAATATTGGTTTCTCCACAAAACGCTGTTGTTGACGTGCATTCTGTTTATCTGTTGGTAGATGATGACATTTTCATAAGGCTTTGTCAGTGTAATGTCTCGATGTACCACCTGTCATAGGAATTGTTACCCTGCGTTGAGATGAAATAGGTGTGTGTTCTGTAACTATTAACTGCTGCTTCTGTCTTCTCTGACGTCTCCTCTAGTCTGTACTGATGGAGTAAAACACAATACCCAGTATATCAGCCTTCTGTCCTCTCTGACGTCTCCTCTATCTGTACTGATGGAGTAAAACACAACCTACCCCAGTATATAGCCTTCTGTCTCTCTGACGTCTCCTCTAGTCCTGTAGCTGATGGAGTAAACACAATACCCAGTATATAGCCTTTGTCCTCTCTGACGTCTCTCTAGTCTGTACTGATGGAGTAAAACACAATACCTCAGTATATCAGCCTTCTGTCCTCTCTGACGTCTCCTCTAGTCTGTACTGATGGAGTAAAACACAATACCCAGTCATATCAGCCTTCTGTCCTCTCTGACGTCTCCTCTAGTCTGTACTGATGGAGTAAAACACAATACCACAGTATATTCACCTTCCTGTCCTCTGACGTCTCCTCTAGTCTGTACTGATGGAGTAAAACACAATACCCAGTATATCAGCCTTCTGCCTCTCTGACGTCTCCTCTAGTCTGTACTGATGGAGTAAAACACAATACCCAGTATATCAGCCTTCGTCCCTCTCTGACGTCTCCTCTAGTCTGTAACTGATGGAGTAAACACAATACCCAGTATATAAGCCTTCTGTACATGCTCTGACATCTCCTCTACGTCTGTACTGATGGAGTAAAACACATACCGCAGTATATAAGCCTTCTGTCTCTCTCTGACGTCTCCTCTAGTCTGTACTGATGGAGTAAAACACAATACCCAGTAATATAAGCCTTCTGTCCTCCTCTGACGTCTCCTCTAGTCTGTACTGATGGAGGTTAAAACACAATACCCATATATATAAGCCTCTCTGCCTCTCTGACGTCTCCTCTAAGTCTGTACTGATGGAGTAAAACACATCCCAGTATATCAGCCTTCTGTCTCTTCTGACGTCTCCTCTAGTCTGTACTGATGGAGTAAAACACATACCCAGTATATAGACTTCTGTCCTCTCTGACGTCTCCTCTAGTCTGTACTGATGGAGTAATAACACAATACCCAGTATATAACAGCCTTCTGTCCTCTCTGACGTCTCCCTAGTCTGTACTGATGGAGTAAAACACAATACCCAGTATATCAGCCTTCTGTCCTCTCTGACGTCTCCTCTAGTCTGTACTGATGGAGTAAAACCACCATACCCAGGATATAGACTTTCTGTCCTCTTCTGACGTCTCCTCATAGCTCTGTACTGATGGAGTAAAACACAATACCCAGTATATAGCCTTCTGTCCTCTCTGACTCTCCTCTAGTTCTGTACTGATGGAGTAAAACACAATACCAGTATATAAGCCTTCTGTACTCTCTGACGTCTTCCTCTAGTCTGTACTGATGGAGTAAACACAATACCCAGTATATAAGCCTTCTGTCTTCTCTGACGTCTCCTCTAGTCGCTACTGATGGAGTAAAACACAATACCCATATTATAAGCCTCTGTTCCCTCTGACGTCTCTCTAGTCTGTCACTGATGGAGTAACACACAATATCCAGTATATCAGCCTTCTGTCCTCTCTGAAGTCTCCTCTAGTCTGTACTGATGGAGTAAACACAATACCCAGTATATCAGCCTTCTGTCCTCTCTGACGTCTCCTCTAGTCTGTAACTGATGAGTAAAACACAAAATACCCAGTATATCATGCCTTCTGTCCTCTCTGACGTCTCCTCTAGTCTGTACTGATGGAGTAAAACACAATACCCAGTATATCAGCCTTCTGTCCTCTCTGACGTCTCCTCTAGTCTATACTGATGGAGTAAAACACAATACCCAGTATATCAGCCTTCTGTCTTTCCTCAAACACCAACCACAACTCTGACAACTGTGTCATACATATCACACATTTTTATGCCTCACTCCAATCCTTTTGGTTTCCACACATTTAATGTTGATGTTGGGAGAGTGTCTATATTAAAGGTCAGGATTGAATTAGCTCGTGGATTTTTGGACCACGTGCCATTTAAAGGTAATGACCCGATATATGCAGCGTTTACCGTGAATGTGGTCTCCGCGAACGCTGGAAAGTTGCCTTTAAAACMTGGATTGCCGACAAAAGTGGCATCAGATGGAATTCCGGCCAAAGTGCGTGCATCTACCAGCCACTGGTTTTTAATAACACCAACAACAGCAGCGTATCACACTATTTAAGTTACACCACAATATTTATTTCTCAAATACATTATTAATCGGGAGACATTCAAAAAAACGAATTCATTACAATATGACGTGTCTTATCATGAAAAAGTAAAAAAGCATTCTAGTACCTAGAATTTTGGTGCCTAGCTCTCTACACAAAGCTACACAAGAAGAGTCAATTAGTTTTATTCAACTGGCCACTGTCTATGTTCTAACCAGGCCAGGTGCAGGAGAGGAGTGGGAGAGAGATCTAAACTAGGACACTAGAGCGGCCTGTCTCTCTTCAGCTATGTCGCTACACAGATCATCCAACTGTACAGCCAACCATGTGCCATCTCTCTAGCGCAGGGCTTCACAAACTAGGTCCTGTGGTTTGCCCTAGCACTGCACAGCTGATTCAAATAACCAACTCATTGTCAAGCTTTATTTGAATCAGCTGTGTAGTGCTAGGGCCAAAAAAACTAAACGTGCACTCAAGGAGGGGGCCCCAGGACCTAGTTTTGGAATCCCTGCTCTGGAGGATGTCTCCTCAAACCAACTATTGTCTGGCCTAAGGATTGTCATAGTTGTCTGGGCTAAACAGCTGACTCAAGACTAAGTTGAAGATGGAGATATGTAACACAGTTATAAGACATTATGAACATAGGCCAGACCACATACAAAGAAAAAAAAACACTATATATATATATATATATATAATACTTTTTACATTAATAAATTAATACTGCCAGTGTAAAAAAACAAAACGACAACATTATTTACTGTACCAAGAAAACTTGCTGAAAATCTCTACGATACACTATATATACAAAAGTATGTGGACAACGCTTCAAATGAGTGGATTCGGCTATTTCAGTCACACCCGTTGCTGACAGGTGTATGAAATCGAGCAGACAGCCATGCAATCTCCATAGACAAACATTGACAGTAGAATGGCCTTACTGAAGAGCTCAGTGACTTTCAACGTGGCACCATCATAGGATACCACCTTTCTAACAAGTTTTGCCCTGTGGAGCTGCCCGGGTAAACTATAAGTGCTGTTATTGTGAAATGGAAACGTCTAGGAACAGCAATGGCTCAACCGCGAAGTGGTAGGCCACACAAGTTCACAGAATGGGATTGCRGAGTGCTGGAGTGCGTAGAGGCCACACAAAAATCGTCTGTCCTCTGTTGCAACATTCACAACCGAGTTCCAAGCTGCCTCAGGAAGCAACGTCAGCACAAGAACTGTTTGTCGGGAGCTTCATGAAATGGGTTTCCATGGTCGAGCAGCCACACACAAGCGTAAGATCGCCATGTGCAATGTCAAGAGTCGGCTGGAGTGGTGTAAAGCTCGCCACCATTGGACTGGAGTGATGGAGTGATGAATCACGCTTCCCCATCTGGCAGTCCGACGGACGAATCTGGGTCTGCTGGATGCCAGGAGAACGCTCCCTGCCCGAATAAAAGTGCAAACTGTGAAGTTTGGTGATGGAGGAATAATGGTCTGGGGCTGTTTTTCATGGTTCGGGCTAGGCCCCTTAGTTCCAGTGAAGGGAAATCTTAACGCTAGAGCATACAATGACATTCTAGACGATTCTGTGCTTCCAACTTTGTGGCAACAATTTGGGGAAGGCCCTTTCCTGTTTAAGCATGACAATGCCCCCGTGCACAAAGCAAGCTCCATACAGAAATGGTTTGTCAAGATCGGTGTGGAAGAACTTGACTGGCCTGCACAGAGCCCTGACCTCAACCCCATCGAACACCTTTGGGATGAATTGGAATGCCAGGCCTAATCGCCTAACATCAGTGCCCGACCTCACTAATGCTTTTGTGAGGTCGGGCACAGCAAGTCCCCACAGCAATGTTACAACTAGTGGAAAGCCTTCCCAGTAGAGTGGAGGCTGTTATTGCAGCAAAGAGGGGACCAACTCCACATTGATGCCCATGATTTTGGAATGAGATGTTTGGTGAGCAGGRGTCCACATACTTTTGGTTATGTAGTGTAGTTTGAAACACAATGTTAGGTGTGTGGAAGCACCACACAGCACTATGGTTAACCTCAAGAAAACTATTACCACATCAAAACTTCCGTCAACCACTTACCACAACATTGATCAACCAAATACTGTCAGATGATACATTTGTGGATATAGTTCATTCACATAAACAGTTGGCTTTTACACTGATTATAAAAATGGTCTTGTCACAAATACCATTAAAAATGTCATTGATGCTAGGTTTACTAGGCACAGTTACCACACACTTACAGTAGGTTAACTGTTATGATAAAAATGAAAGAGGTGAGAGGCATTGCTTTGAGTTCCACACTTGCTGAAATGTTTAGCTGTTTCCAGGTTATGGCAGTTGGCATAAAGTAATAATGATGAGTATAGGAGTTTTAGAAAGCCTGGGATTCTAACTTGAGTTCAGGGTTCATGGTTTCAGTTTGAGGTCCATGGTTTGTGTTCATGTTTTGACTGCTGGGGGTTAGTAAGTTGAGTTCTGGGTTTTCAGTTCAGTTGTAGTGTGTCGAGAGCCCAGATGTTGGTGGTTGTAGTGTGTGTGGGGGGGGGACCCCATCTAGAGGTGTGTGTCTGTGAACATGGTGTGTTCCTTCCTCACAGAGCTGAAGGCTTTGATGGCTTCAACAAACTCATCATCCTCCACATACTGCAACAGAAACAACATCATGGTTAGGAGATCATATAATGGAACACAATGTGAGATCATCAGTGGGATTTAAGCATTATATTGTCACAGCTCAGCTGACTTTCTACTCCTCCCACCTCCTCCCCCTCTCACCAGTCCTGAGTTGTCCCCTCTCCTCTCCCTTTCCCACCTCTCATCAGTCCAAAGTTGTGTCCCCTCTACTTCCCCTTTCCCACCTCTCACCAATCCAGAGTTGTGTCCCCCCTCCTTCCCAGTCCAGAGTCTTGTCCTTCCACCTCTCACCAGCCCAAAGTCGTGTCCCTCCCCCTCTCACCAGCCCAGAGTCTTGTCCCTCCACCTCTCACCAGTCCAGAGGTGTGTCCCTCCCCCTCTCACCAGCCCAGAGTCTTGTCCCTCCCCCTCTCACCAGCCCAGAGTCTTGTCCCTTCCCTCCCATCAGAGACTTCCTGTCCTGTTCGATCAGCTGACTGACGCTGCGGTGCAGGGAGTTCTGGGAGTAGGCGTGGCTGAGCTGTGATTGGCTGGGCCAACGGAAGGACCGACATGGGGCTGAACCGTGAGCCTCCGCCCACAATCTTACTGTCCGTCAGGCCCTGGCGGGTGATGGGTAACAGGAAGTAGAGGAAATGAAATGCAATGATATACGACCTTCATCAACACAATCATCAGCCACATACCAATATCTAAACATTAACACACACGCCAATACAATAGAAGTATCCCACATCATGAAACATTAACCTACCCACCAGTAGAATATAAGTATCCCACATACTAAAACATTAACACACACGCCAGTACAATAGAAGTATCCCACATACTAAAACAGTATGTCACACACCAGAGAAACACGACCCACATATCCACATTAAATGGTCATTGTTAACCATTAAAGTGTCAATTCTAAACAGGAGACAAAGGCCAAGGCACTGAATCCAATCACCCAATCATCCTCCCACCCCTCCCAGAAAAGTTCCCAGTCGGGACACCCAGGTTGGTAGAAAACTGTTTTAGTGATGTGGTTGATTATCTTCTATTGCTGATGTGCCGTGTATAGTCCAGACTCAAATCAATGCCGTG
>NC_036849.1:25627341-25641293 GCF_002910315.2 Salvelinus sp. IW2-2015
CCTCACCAGCCAGAGTCTTGTCCCTCCCCTCTCACCAGCCCAGAGTCTTGTCCTCCCTCCCCCATCAAGAGACTTCCTGTCCTGTTCGATCAGCTGACTGACGCTGCGGTGCAGGAGTTCTGGGAGTAGGGTGGCTGAGCTGTGATTGGCTGGGCACACGGAGACCGACATGGGGCTGAACCGTGAGCCTCCGCCCCAATCTTACTGTCCGTCAGGCCCTGGCGGGGTGATGGGTAACAGGAAGTAGAGGAAATTGAAATGCAATGTATACCGACCTTCATCAACACAATCATCAGCCACATACCAATACTAAACATTAACACACACGCCATACAATAGAAGTATCCACATACTGACATAACTACCACAAGAAGTATACAACTCTACCCACACAGACATAGAAGTATACATACTGAAACATACTACCCACCACAGATATAAGTATCCACATACTAAAACATTAACACACACGCCAGTACAATAGAAGTATCCCACATACTAAAACAGTATGTCACACACCAAGAGAAACACGACCCACATATCCACATTAAATGGTCATTGTTAACCATTAAAGTGTCAATTCTAAACAGAAGGACAAAGGCCAGGACTGAATCAAGAATCACCCAAATTTCATCTCACCCTCCAGGAGAAATCAGTGACACCAGTGATTGTAATACGTGTTAGTCAAGACTTCAAATCATGGCATGTTCCATTTGGGGTTATTAGGTGTGGTACATGCACACGTCTCTCATGCTGCCTAAGTGTGTAAGAGTTAGTGGTAGATGCAATGCACACTCCTTTCCCCCCTTAACCAGCAATAAGGTTGTATACAGTAGGGTGCATGCAACGGGCTCCCTTTCCCCTAACCAGTCAATAAGGTTGAAGCAGTTAGGGTGCATGCACACTCCCTCTTCCCCCTTAACCAGTCAATAAGGTTGTATCATAGTAGGGTGCATGCCACACTCCCTTTTCCCCCTTAACCAGTCCACATAAGGTCGTATACAGTAGGGTGGCATTGCACACACTCTCTCCCCTCTACCTCATAGTCATAGTGTAGCTCTTTAGAAGTCACGTTGCTGTCCCTCTAGACAGTCTGTTTACCGTATCAGAAACTGTGGGGCAGAGGCAGTGCTGTGACATCATCAGCTATGTGCTTGTGAAGTTGTGTTGTGATTTGCTAGTGGTCGCTCCTGTTCCTTCTCTCAACTTTAGAGGAGGAATACATACGGGTCAGAACGGTGTTTTGAGGACACACGATGGGTCAGAACGGTGTTGAGGCAATACGGGTCAGAACGGTGTTGAGGCACACACGGGTCAGAACGTGTTGAGGCACATACGTGTCAGAACGGTTTGCATATTAGACTTTTGAGGCACATACGTGTCAGAACGGTGTTGAGGCACATACGTGTCAGAACGGTGTTGAGGCACATACGTGTGTCAGAACGCTGGTGTTGAGGCACCACGGGTCAGAACGGTGTTGAGGCACATACGGGTCAGAACGTGTTTGAGGCACAACGGGTCTCAGAACGGTTTGAGGCACAACGTGTCAGAACGGTGTTGAGGCACATATGGGTACAGAACGTGTGTTTGAGGCACATACGTGTCAGAACGGTGTTGAGGCACATACGTGTCAGAACGGTGTTGAGGCACATACGGGTTCAGAACGGTGTTGAGGCCATACGGTCAGAAGTGTTGAGGCACAACGTGATCAGAACGGTGTTGAGGCACATACGGGTCAGAGACGGTGGTTGAGGCACATACGGGTCAGAACGGTGTTGAGGCACATACGGTCAGAACGGTTTTGAGGCACGGGATACGTTGTCAGAACGGTCGGGTCGAACGTGATTGAGGCACAGATACGTGTGCAGAACGGTGTATCTGGTTGAGGACATAACGGGTCAGAACGGTGTTGAGGCACATACGGGTCAGAACGGTGTTGAGGCACATACGTGTCAGAACGGTGTTGAGGCACATACGTGTTAACAAAATGTAGAACAGGGATCATTAACTAGATTCAGCCGCACTGCAATGTTTTTCTTGAACGGAAGATCAGGGGGCCAGAACCTAATTACAATTTGCACACTGCAAATTGACCACAAGAAGCCCAAGCAGAAGAAGCCCAAGCAGAAGAAGCCCAAGCAGAAGAAGCCCAAGCAGAAGAAGCCCAAGCAGATATAATATTTGACTAAAACATAATAATTTCAAACCTTCCATTTGAATACGATCACATGTATCTCTATTATGTGTGAGAATAGCTGGGAACAGATTTCCAAAATTAAAATCACTTGGAGCTGATTTGCTGGTGTTTTTAGTCTTTTATGTCCAACAATAAAAAAACAAATAAATATATATATTTCGGTAACACTTTACTTGACACCCAGCGTCATAACATGTTATAATATGGTCATAACCATGTCACAACAGCTGACAACCTGTCACAACATGGTCATAACACTGTCATTACCCATATATTTAGACCTGCGTGTCATATGTGTTATTTTATGGCTGGTTATGACACCTACAAAACCTACCACACAAGGCAAAACATTCCATTACACCATAGCCCACAGTATGTTTGTTATGTATACATTTTTTAAAATTGACCATATTAAATTATCATGTAATTGTGCACACGTTGATGTCAGACATACACCTATTCCAATGCTCTGTTGCTGATGACTGGGATGAATGCAGGAGCAGATTTCAGGAACATAAATGTGGGTTTTGACAATCTTATGTAGGTGTATGTCACAACAGGTGTAAATATGGGCCATGACAGTGTTATGACCATATTATCCTTCCAGACTCATATCAAACATCTCCAATCCAAAATTAAATCTAGAATCGTCTTTCTATTCCGCAACAACGCCTCCTTCACTCACGCCGCCAAACATACCCTCGTAAAACTGACTATCCTACCGATCCTCGACTTCGGCGATGTCATCTACAAAATAGCCTCCAAACACTCTAAACTGGATGCAGTTTATCACAGTGCCATCCATTTTGTCACCAAAGCCCAATATACTACCCACCACTGCGACCTGTATGCTCTAATCGGCTGGCCCTCGCTACATATTCGTCGCCAAACCCACTGGCTCCAGGTCATCTATAAGTCTTTGCTAGGTAAAGCTCCGCCTTATCTCAGCTCACTGGTCACGATAACAACACCCACCTGTAGCACGCGCTCCAGAGGTATATCTCACTGGTCATCCCAAAGCCAACACCACCTTTGGCCGCCTTTCCTTCCAAGTTCTCTGCTGCTAATGACTGGAATGAATTGAAAAATGCTGAAGCTGGAGACTTATATTTCCCTCACTAACTTTAATATTCAGCTATCGCGAGCAGCTAACCGATTGCTGCAGCTGTACATAGCCATCTGTAAATAGCCCATCCAGTCTACCTACCTCATCCCCATATTGTTTTTATTTACTTTTTCTGCTCTTTTGCACCCCAGTATTTTCTACTTGCACATCATCATCTGCTCATTTATCACTCCAGTGTTCATTTGCTAAATTGTAATTACTTGCTACTTGGCCTATTTCTTGCCTTACTTCTCACGCCATTTGCACACACTGTATATAGACTTTTTAAAAATGTTTATTGTGTTTTGACTGTACGCTTGTTTTTATTCATGTGGTAACTCTGTGTTGTTGTTTGTGTCGCACTGCTTTGCTTTATCTTGGCCAGGTCGCAGTTGTAAGTGAGAACTTGTTCTCAACTAGCCTACCTGGTTAAATAAAGGTGAAATAAAAAAATAAAAAATAATGACAGGTTATGCCAGCGGTTATGACATATTATGACATAGTTATTATGACTGTGTCATAACATGGTATGACACTGGCTGTCAAGTAAAGTGTTACCCGTTTTTTTTGCTCAGAAAACTTGGAGGGCTAATTAAAATCACCCGTGGGCCGCCAGTTGGGGAACCCTGATGTAGAAGCACACACGTGTTATTAGCATGTCAAGGGATACGTGTGTGGACAGAGACATATACAGACAGAGAGACAGAGACAGGCTTACTGCAACAGTGGAGAGGTCAGTGAGGAGGAGAGTACTGGCGTGATGTTTAGAACACATGTCAGAATACGGCCTCTGAGAGGGAGGAGACAAGAGGGGTAGGAGAGGAGGAAAGAGGAGAWCAGAAAGGACAAGTAGGAAAGAGAGGGCAAGAAGGAAGGACGGGAAGAAAAAGAGGAAGGCAAGAAGAAAATGGAATACAGAAAATAATGACAGAATATAAAAAGAAGGAAACTGAAATCGTCTGAAGCAAATGTACAATTAGTTGTCAATGTCTTTACATACATTATTACACATACAGAAAAAGGATTCAGGCATTTCAGAACCACAAGAGGGCACCTCTGCTCGTACATAATACATGGGATGTCATCGCCCTCTAGTGGGCATGAGGCTGAATTGAAGAGCTCATTTCATAAGACTGCCTGTTCACAAATCTTCAGTATAAGAAAAGTGTATATACTTAATTTAAAACATATGGACAGGTATTAGCAATGACAAGATAGAACCATAACCACATTGCTAATAATTATTCAATCCTTTAAGGTCTACACAAAGTACCTAGGGTTACGGATAGGGGGTGTTTGGAATTGGGCCTCTCTCTCTCACCATGTAAGCGTCTCCTCCCGCCTGGCTCCTCTTCTGCAGGGGGACGAGAGGGGGGCGTTCTCTAATGAAGGGTTCTTTCCTCAGGGCCCTCCTCAGCACCAGGCCCAGCAGCACAGCCAGGACCAGGAGACCCAGAAAGACTAGCAGCAGGATGAACCACATCTCAGAGTAGACTGGAGCTCCCTGGGTCCCCACACCCTGCTTCCCTCCTGGGGTGGGCTCCACCGGACCTGGGAAGAGAGAGTGTGGAGGTGTGCAGCTTAGAGTAGGAATATGATACACCCAAACACTAGGGTTAGCATAGAGCAGTGGTCACCAACCTTTCTGAGTCAAGATCACATTCCAAAAAGTCCAAAAGCAAACCGAGATCTACCGCTCAGAAAAAAAGAAAAAAAAAAAGAAAAAAAAACAGTTCTGTAGGAATGAGGTTTGTGCAGTAGGTTTAATACATTATCACAGCATATTCATTATATGCTTGATCTGCCAATATTGTTCTTCTCAGACCATATTATATTGCAAAACTCGAGCTTTGATTACTAAATAAATCAGTTGGTGTAGCACTTGTGAAGCACAGCTGAGGATACATTTAAATAATTKGCTTTTTTATTTTACTGGACTGATGGTACCTGCAACTGACGATCAATGTCAGGAGAGAGAGAAGCCTCTCACGGTCCCTGCTCTCTACATTCCTCCGGTGAGAGGGGACACCGTCTTCTACCTGATGACCAAACTCGAGTCGCACCACATTATTTCAGCCTTATGCCCAAATTCATGTTGTTCCTATGACCAGAGAAAGTGAAATTTTCCTCGATATTAAAATAGACACAGAGAGCTGTTAATAATAAAACGCAGGGCTGTCGATGCACTTGGCTACTCATTCATTGTAGCTGCAGCGCTGGTTGAAGCACAAGTGGAAGAAGGGCGACGCATGTTTTATGTTTTGTAATAGTGTTAAACAGTGCTGGATAAAAACTTAAACATGAACTCACTCATAGAAACAGCAGCTCTTTGCTGTATTCTTTGACAGACTGGCTCTGGTCATGGTTTTTTAAATTATGAAATCTCATGTAGGCTCGTATCAAACTTTGCTGTGGCCAGGGTCCTGGAAGCTGTAGTGTGATTTGAGCTATCCGATTGGCCAGCGCAGTAGGAGCACTTGATTTAGCTCTCCTGGTACGCTGGGTAGGCGGAGTTTGTCCCTTCAAACTAATTAAATGGTTCAAAATGGCAACACTTTGCCTACCCGATGCACTTGAATCAAGTGCACCTATCACCAACAGCGCAAGACAAAAGAAAAATAGGAACGCAAGGCTTTATTGTTGGCGAAGATCGTCGACCAATCAATCGAGAATGACCAGTTGGTGACTCCTGGCATAGAGTTTGTGTGTGTGTGTGTGTGTGCTGTCTCACTCATGCCTGTAGCAGGACTGTATCTGATGATAGGGGTGCTGGCACTGCCAATGTCTGTGGTACAGGTCACCTGGAGGGAGAGGGCTGAGGGAAGGAGGGAGGGAAGGAAGGAAGGAAGGAGGGAGGGAAGGAAGGAGGGAGGGAGGGAGGGAGAGAAGGAGGAGAGAGAGATCTGTAAGAGTAGTAGAGTAATGTTACAAAAAACACATCTTCAGAACTAATCAGATGGAAAGATATTGCTCATAGAGGGACTGTGTGTGTGTGTGTGTGTGTGTGAGGTGTGTGTGTGTGAAGTGTGTGTGTGTTGTCTCACTCTTCTCTGAGGTGCGGGGTATATAGAGGTAGCTGTGGAAGCCAATGTAGACTCTCAGGTTGTTGTCTGTCAGTGAGTAGTCTCTCAGAAGACCGTTCAGAGAGAAAGAGGCACTCCAGTCCAGCCACACCAGAGTCAGGTTACTGTACACCTCAAATGGAGAGATATACTGAGGAGCTGGAGAAGAGAGAGAGAGAGGGAGAGTTAGTGTAGTAACAGTAGTCCAGATGGAGGCGGTACTACCCATGCTGTTATAACAGGGCTAGGGTAAGAGGTCAGGGGTTAGATGCCTTACCCTCAGTGAGTGTAGTAACAGTAGTCCAGATGGAGGCGGTACTACCCATTGCTGTTATAACACGTAGCGCTGAGCTGGTAGCTAGAGTAGGGCTGCAGACCTGTTACGTTGTGTTCCTGCCCCTCCCGAAGAACCGCGTTTCTATTGGTCCCTCCACCAGAGCGGCGGATGCGGGGAGGCTGGGGCAGAGAACGAATGTGCAGCTCACACGAGAAGCAGATAGAGGAAGGGAAAAGAGCAGAGTGAAAGTGGAAGCAGAGTGTTAATAAATAAATATATATACTCAACCGTCAAAGTTTGGGGTCTTAGAAATGTCCTTGTTTAGAAGGAAAAGCTCATTTTTTGTCCATTAAATAAAATAAAATAGATCAGAAATACAGTGTAGACATTGTTAATGTTGAAATGACTATTGTAGCTGGAAACGGCTGATTTTGAATGGAATACTACATAGCGTACAGAGGCCCATTATCAGCAACCATCACTCCTGTGTTCCAATGGCACATTTTGTTAGCTAATCCAAGTTTATCATTTTGCAATTATGTTAGCACAGCTGAAAACTGTTGAGCAATACAACTGGCCTTCTTTAGACTAGTTGAGTATCTGGAGCATCAGCATTTTTGGGTTCGATACAGGCTCAAAATGGCCAGAAACAAAGACCTTTCTTCTGAAACTCGTCAGTCTATTCATGTTCTGAGAAATGAAGGCTATTCCATGTGAGAAATTGCCAAGAAACCGAAGATCTCGTACAACGCTGTGTACTACTCCCTTCACAGAACAGTGCAAACTGGCTCTAACCAGAATAGAGAGAGGAGTGGGAGGCCCCGGTGCACAGTTGAGCCAGAGGACAAGTACATTAGAGTGTCTAGTTTGAGAAACAAACGCCTCACAAGTCCTCAACTGGCAGCTTCATTAAATAGTACCCGCAAAACACCAGTCTCAACGTCAACAGTGAAGAGGCGACTCCGGGAAGCTGTCCTTACAGGCAGAGTTCCTCTGTCCAGTGTCTGTGTTCTTTTGCTCATCTTCATTTTTTTTTATTGGCCAGTCTGAGATGTGGCTTTTTCTTTGCAACTGTGAGATGCAGAATAGGTGAACGTATGATCTCCGCATGTTTGGTTTCCACCGTGAAGCATGGAGGAGGAGGTATGATGGTCTGGGGGTGCTTTGCTGGTGACACTGTCAGGGATTTATTTAGAATTCAAGGCACACTTAACCAGCATGGCTTCCACAGCAATACGCCATCCCAACTGATTTGCACTTAGTGGGACTGTCATTTGTTTTTCTACAGGAAAATGACCCAACACACCTCCAGGCTGTGTAAGGGCTATTTGACCAAGGAGATTGATGGAGTGCTGCATCAGATGACCTGGCCTCCACAATCACCCAACCTCAACCCAGTTGAGATGGTTTGGGGTGAGTTGGACTGCAGAGAGAAGGAAAAGCAGGCAACAAGTGTGGGAACTCTTTCAAGACTGTTAGAAAAGCATTCCAGGTCAAGCTGGTTAAGAGAATGCCAAGAGTGCAAAGCTGTCATCAAATCCAATRAAGTTTTATTTGTCACATACACATGGTTAGCAGATGTTAATGCGAGTGTAGCGAAGGGTGGCGCTACTTTGAAGAATCTCAAAAATAAAATATATTTTGATTTGTTTAACACTTTTTTGGTTACTACATGATTCCATATGTGTTATTTCATTGTGTTGATGTCTTCACTATTATTCTACAATGTAGAAAATAGTCAAAATAAAGAAAAACCCTGGAATGAGTAGGCGTGTCCAAACTTTTGACTGGTACTGTATGTGCTTGTGTTTCTCTCTCTACCTCTCTATGAGTCCGTTGGGGGCGAGCGGTTCGTCCCACTCCACCTGTGCTGAGCGTGATGTCAGAGCCACTGGTCGAGGGGATGGCTGCTGTGCTGGGGGGGAGGCCTGGGTGCGCAGCTCACTCATGGGGCCCTGGCTGCAGCACTGGTAGCAGGTACAGGCCTCTACTCCTACCCAGTACTGAGTGTATGGACTCAGGCCATGGAGGGTCTGCTGACGAGATATCCCCTCTGAAAGCTGAGAGAGAGACAGAGAGAGACCGATAGAGAGATTGTCACAGAAAAGTGACAATCTCTTCGGTGTGTGCTTGTGTGTTACCCGTGTATGTGTGTGTGTTACTAGTGAGTGTGTGTCTCAATAGTGTTTGTTGTCCGGGAATGTGTGTGTTACCAGACTGTGTGTGTGTTACCAGAATGTGTGTGTGTTACCAGACTGTGTGTGTGTTACCAGACTGTGTGTGTGTTACCAGACTGTGTGTGTGTGTTACCAGACTGTATGTGTGTGTTACCAGAATGTGTGTGTGTTACCAGTCTGTGCGTGTGTGTTACCAGAGTGTGTGTGTTACCAGTGTGTGTGGGTTACCAGAGTGTGTGTGTTACCAGAGTGTGTGTGTTACCAGTGTGTGTGTAGCGTTGGGGCCCTCTGAGAACACCCTGTAAAGGCTGACGATGCCATTGGGCCTTGTAGGGGGGCGGATGTCAACAACAGCCGAGGTTGCTAAGATACGCAGGAAGGTTGGCGGGCCAACACCCTCAGGAGGGGCGGGACCTGTTCTCCCATTGGCCCATTGGCTTCCTGAACGACCAACAGAATTCACCGCCCAAACCTGTCAATAAAAAAATTAATAACACAACTTTAGGATTATGTTTTGTTTATGACAAGTATGTTATCATCGTACAAAATCAAAGCAGTGGTCACCAACCCAGCAGGCTTTTGTTCCAGCACTAACACACTAAACACTTGTACTAACACAATTGCTAATCAGAAAAAAACTGGAAAAAGCCCCCTTGCTGCTCATTTATGAGGCTGTATCAGGAGTCCTCCATCAATGTACTTGACTAGGTCTAAGAGTTAGTCCCTTGTCTGTGTGAGTCTACTCCCATCGCTGTCACCTGACTAAAAGAGTGTACTTCAGTCACTGTACCTTTCTGGCTGTGTGTGTGTGTGTGTGTGTGTGTGTGTGTGTGTGTGTGTGTGTGCGTGCGTGCGTGCGTGCGTGCGTGCGTGCGTGCGTGTTGGGTGTGCATGTTGAGCGCAGTGAGCGAGTGAGAGAGAGAAAAGAAGGCAGATGTTTTACGTGCACCCAGCCGATTGTGTTATTTGTTCGTTTATTTGCATTGTTTGTAACTTATTTTTTAACTTATTTTGTACATAATGTTGCCGCTACCGTCTCTTATGACTGAAAATAACTTGTATACATCAGGACTGCGATTGTTCACCACGGACTAGCAGAATCCTTTTTTTCCTTTCATGACTCTGACGAGCCCGACGCAAAGGATATACTGCTTCCTCGGGAACAGGCCCCGATCACCGTGATCTGCGTGAAGAGGAGGCGAGAAAGAGGGGCCGAAGGTCGGGCTGCCTTCTGAGAATTCGTAGGCGATTAAATAAGCCTCCACTTCCCTCCATTCTGCTAGCAAATGTGCAATCTTTTGAGAATAAAATCGTTGAGTTACGCGGAAGATTAAACTACCAATGGGACATTAAAATTGTAACATCTCATGCTTCACGGAGTCGTCGCTGAACGACGACAATATCAACATACAGCTGGCTGGTTATACGATGTACCGGCAGGATAGAACAGCGGCGTCTAGTAAGACAAGCTCACAAGGGTCTATGTATTTTTGTAAACAACAGCTGGTGCACGATATCTAAGGAAGTCTCGAGCTATTGCTCACCTGAGGTAGAGTATCTCATGATAAGCTGTAGACCACACTATCTACCGAGAGAGTTTTCATCTGTATTCTTTGTAGCTGTTTAATGTGGCAAAGAAGGGGGTCGAGTGATAAATGGCAGATATGTGAGAGCAGAACTAATAAACGGGCTCTGCCCGATCACTAAAATGGTCACCCCGATCAGAACTACAGATCACAAAATGGCTGACTGCCAAAACTACAAGTCCCAGAAGCAAGGGGAAACCTCAGAAGGTGGAGCCGACACACAGATAAAGGGTCAAGAAAAACCAGGAAGAGGAAGAGAGGGCTGGAAGGATCTATGAACCGTAGAGAAAGAGACAATAGATATTGGCTGGATTTACCGTGTATGAGCTGGACTGTTTTGGACTCACCTGTTGGCGTTTGGACCTGGACCTACCGAGAACCCGATTCGTGTACCGAACCCTGCTATCCTTGACCTTGCCTACGACCTGGGTGGACCAGGACGGCGAAACAAACACACAGGTACTGTCCTGTTCGAAAGAACTCTCATTATGGGGTAATTTGGTGACAGTTTCCCACTTAATTTGTGACAAACGCTCATAACCTTGAAGAGGTTTGCCACATTACATACCACCACAGTCCGAGGCTGGCACTAAGACAGCACTGAATGAGCTGTATTCCACCATAAGGAAACAAGAAAACGCTCACCCAGAGGCGGTGCTCCTAGTAGCCGGGGACTTTAATGCAGGGTAACTTAAATCGGTTTTACCAAATTTCTAGTAGCATGTTAAATGTGCAATCAGAAAGAAAAAAGCTCTGGACCACCTATACTCCACACACAGACACGCATACAAAGCTCTCCCTCACCCTCCATTTGGCAAATCTGACCATAATCCTCTATCCTCTTGATTCCTGCTTACAACCAAAAAATAAAGCAGGAAGCACCAGTGACACTTACACGCCCCAAAGTCCCCCCCATGGGTAAGTCATTTGTAGAATTGTCAGGATCAGTGGAGGTGGCAGATGGTATGTGAATGGCGGCAGAGGGTTAAATTAGCCTCAATAATAGCCAATTACCCCGTGTCAATCAAAGGATGATAGATCTGAGAGATGAGATGCAGGCGGACTGAGAGAGTAGAGGAGCATCACGCATTCAGATTCCCACACACTACTGTTCCTGAGTGTCAGAATCCAGGGGGGAGAGAGGAGAGAGGGGGAGTCAGCACAAGGCATCTGTCACCTAGAGGAGAAAAGGTCAAAGAGGGTGGTGGCGGGGATTTTGTGTTTGGGTGTGTGTGTCTGACTTGGGGATGAAGTTTTTCTGCGAAACTTAACATACAAAACTTGACACACTGTGTTGTGGCCACTTTCTTTAGTTTACAGGTAGTGTAGTCTGGCGTTGCCATACCGCCGAAGGCCTGGTTCTTGACGAGGCTATAGGTAGAGTAGTCTGACGTTGCCATACCGCCGAAGCCTGGTTCTTGACGAGGCTACAGGTAGAGTAGTCTGACGTTGCCATACCGCCAAAAGCCTGGTTCTTGACGAGGCTATAGGTAGAGTAGTCTGCGTTGCCATACGCGAAGCCTGGTTCTTAGAGACGAGGCTATAGGTAGAGTAGTCTGGCGTTGCCATACCTGGCGAGCCTGGTTCTTGACCGAGGCTAAAGGTAGGAGTAGTCTGACGTTGCCATACCGCTGAAGCCTGGTTTCTTGAGAGGCTAAGGTAGAGTAGTCTGCCGTTGCCAACGCTGAGTGGTTCTTGACAGCTTCAGATAGAGTATCTGACTTCCATACGCCGAAGCCTGGTTCTTGACGAGGCTACAGGTAGAGTAGTCTGACGTTGCCATAGCCGCCGAAGGCCCTGGTTCTTGACGAGGTGCTACAGGTAGATAGTCTGACGTTGCCATAAGCCGCTGAAGCCTTGGTTCTTGACGAGGCTACAGGTAGAGTAGTCTGACGTTGCCATACGCCGAAGCCTGGTCTTGACGAGGCTAACAGGTAGAGTAGTCTGACGTTGCCATACCCGCTGAAGCCTGGTTCTTGACGAGGCTACAGGTAGAGTAGTCTGACGTTGCCATACCGCGAAGCCTGGTTCTTGACGAGGCTATCAGTAGAGTAAGTCTGACGTTGCCATACCGCTCGAAGCCTGTTCTTGACGAGGCTACAGGTAGAGTAGTCTGACGTTGCCATACGCGAAGCCTGGTTCTTGGACGAGGCTACAGGTAGAGTAGTCTGGACGTTGCCATCCGCTGAAGCCTGGTTCTTGACGAGGCTACAGGTAAGTAGTCTGGCGTGCCATACCGCGAAGCCTGGTTCTTGACGAGGCTACAGGTAGAGTAGTCTGCGTTGCCATACCGCGAAGCCTGGTTCTTGACGAGGCTACAGGTAGAGTAGTCTGCCGTTGCCATACCGCCGAAGCCTGGTCTTTGACGAGGCTCAGGTAGAGTAGTCTGGCGTGTGCATACGCCGAAGCCTGGTTCTTGACGAGGCTTCAAGGTAGAGTAGTCTGGCGTTGCCATACCGCCGAAGCCTGGTTCTTGACGAGGCTACAGGTAGAGTAGTCTGGCGTTGCCATACCGCCGAAGCCTGGTTCTTGACGAGGCTACAGGTAGAGTAGTCTGGACGTTGCATACCGCCGAAGCCTGGTTCTTGACGAGGCTACAGGTAGTCGTAGTCTGGCTTGCCATACCGCTGAAGCCTGGTTCTTGACGAGGCTGCAGGTAGAGTAGTCTGGCGTGCCATACCGCTGAAGCCTGGTTCTTGACGAGCTGCGGTAGTGTAGTTGCCGTTGCATACCGCTGAAGCCTTGGTTCTTGACGAGGCTACAGGTAGGTGTCTGGCGTTGCCATACCGCTGAAGCCTGGTTCTTGACGAGGCTACAGGTAGTGTAACGTGCATCCAACATTCTCACCGGTGTAGTGTTTTCACACTGTTTACATATCATACAGTATCATGCAACCAGATTTGAAATGTAGCAACTTCTCTGCCACTGTGTCGTGTTAGGCCTATTTCTCCTAGAATACAGAAAGGAGATGTCTAGCATTTAGAGATATATCTGTGTGTCTTGTATGAGTTACAGACATGTTATGGCTTCCACACCGTGTGCATACTGAGAATACTAGTCGCAGGTTATTAAGAAAAGGGAAAAAATATGCATTTTAGGGCCATGGCCAACAAATCTACCCAAGCTGCGTGGACCTCTGATTGGTCAGCAGAGCCGCACCGCCGCGGTCGAGTTCTCGGGTTGGCTGACTGAACGGTATCATCATCGTGGAGACAAGGGTCGCGAGGGTAAGTTGGGTGAAAGTGGGCGGTAATTAAAGGCTGGCATAAACCTGTCAATAAAACTGATGAACCTGGGCCAATAAACTAATTTGATCTCCCGTCTGTACTGTGGTGGGACTTTGTCCTTCCTTGTGTGCTGGGGAGAAATGACGCCTTCCTACTCTGTCTCCTCTCTCATGTGGTGAATGGGGAATACCACAAACAATGTTCTTACCTAAACACTATAGGCAGTAGTCAATCACACAACATAAACTTTAGAAGCACCCCCAATCTCTCTCACCTCCGGTTAGCGTATCTCCTCACGATATAGCCCCCCCCCCCCCCCCC
>NC_036849.1:25643512-25650704 GCF_002910315.2 Salvelinus sp. IW2-2015
TCAAACCATGCCCCATAGTTCCCCTTACTCACATGCCCCATAGTCCCCCCACATACTCACTCGCCCATAGTCCCCCCCTCACTCACGCGCCCATAGTTCCCCCTTACTCACACGCCCATAGTCCCCCCACACACTCACACACCCCATAGTCCCCCCCACACTCACAAGCCCCATAGTCTCCCCTTCCACCTCACACGCCCATAGTCCCCCACACTCACATGCACCATAGTCCCCCCCACACTCACACGCCCCATAGTCCCTCCACACTAACACGCCCCATAGTCCCCCTCACTCATACGCCCATAGTCCCCCCCACACTCACACGCCCCATAGGCCCCCCCCCACTCACACGCCCCATAGTCCCCCCCACACTCACACGCCCCATAGTCTCTCCCCCCCACTCACACGCCCCATAGTCCCCCCCACACTCCACATGCACCATAGTCCCCCACACTCACACGCCCCATAGTCCCCCCACACTCACACGCCCCATAGTCCCCCCCACTCACACGCCCCATAGTCCCCCACTACACGCCCCATAGTCCCACACTCAACGCCCCATAGTCCCCCACACTCACACACCCATAGTCCCCCCCTCACACGCCCCATAGTCCCCCACACATCACACACGCCCATAGTCCCCCCCACACTCACGCCCCATAGTCCCCCCCACTCACATGCACCATAGTCCCCCCCACCACTCACACGCCCATAGTCCCCCCACACTCACGCCCCATAGTCCCCCCACTCACATGCACCATAGTCCCCCCACACTCACAACGCCCCATAGTCCCCCACACTCACACACCCCATAGTCCCCCCACACTCGCACACCCCATAGTCCCGCCACACACTCACACACTCACACGCCCATAGTCCCCCCACACTCACACGCCCCCAGTCCCCCCACACTCACACACCCCATAGTCCCCCCACACTCTCACCCATAGTCCCGCCCCACTCAAACGCCCCATAGTCCCCCACACTCACACGCCCCATAGTCCTCCCACTCACTCGCCCCATAGTCCCCCCCACACACTCACACGCACCATAGTCCCCCCACACTCACACGCCCCATAGTCCCTCCCACTCACTCGCCCCATAGCCCCCCCACACACTCACTCGCCCCATAGTCCCCCCACACACCTCACACGCACCATAGTCCCCCACACTCACCACGCCATAGTCCCTCCCACTCACTCGCCCCATAGTCCCCCCCACACACTCCACTCGCCCCATAGTCCCCCCACACACTCACTCGCCCCAATAGTCCCCCCACACACTCACACGCACCATAGTCCGCCCCACTCACACGCCCCATAGTCCCCCCACACACACACGCCCCATAATTCCCCTTACTCACACGACCCCATAGTCCCCCACACACTCACACGCCCCATAGTCCCCCCTCCAACTCACACGCCCCATAGTCCCCCTCCACTCACACGCCCCATAGTCCCCTACTCACACGCCCCATAGTCCCCCCATCACACTCACACACTCACCATAGTCCCCCCAACACACTCACACGCACCATAGTCCCGACACACTATCACACGCCCCATAGTCCCCCCACACTCACACGCCCCATAGTCCCCCCACATCACACGCACCATAGTCCCCCCACACACTCACACGCCCCATAGACCCTCCCACTCACTCGCCCCATAGTCCCCCCCACACTCACACACCCCATAGTCCCGCCCACTCACACGCCCCATAGTCCCCCACACTCACACGACACCCATAGTCCCCCACACTCAACGCCCCATAGTCCCCCACCACAAACTCCCTTGGGGATCCACACCCGACATTTAAAAGGTCTTTCCGATACATGTCCGTGTCCGGGAGGGCGGGGGTAAACAGCTAATTCGATTGGCCGGATGGTAATGACGGGTGCTCTTGCCTGCCAATGATTAATGGCTCTGTCACCCACCTGTCATCTCTCAGCCCCAACTCCCCCTGTCATAAATTACGGCTGGTAAATAAGACGGAACAATCAGGCAAACTCAATCAATTAGAACGTGGCTCTGCCCTCGGCTAACATGGCTGACAGGCAGGATGCTAATGTTATTGAGCTCTAAAGGGTAGCCTGTCAATTAGCGACAACACGCAAACTACCACATTAATATGGACTAGCATTACAACACCTGGCTGAGTAGGGTTAGGGAAGGGGGAGGGGTGTGAGTGTGATAGTGGTGGGCTGGAACAAAAACGTACACACAATGCAGACTGTGGTTCCTCACCCCTGTGTTAGCCAGAATATGTACCTACCTGGTACTGGTAGTCAGTGTAGGGCAGGAGACCGGCATCACGGCACGTTGCGGAATCATTCCTATACACCAGCGCTGCTGCACCCCCGCTAACCTCAGTGTTCTGACCCAGTCTCCTATAAACCTCATAGTGTAGGACTCTACCATTGGGCTGGGCCGGGGGGGGCCAAGAGAGCAGAAAGACGGTCTGTAGGCCCCTGACGTCTCTCTGTAGCTCCAGCAGTGGTATGGACTGGCCAGTAGGAGGAGACTCTAGTGTCAGCACTGAGACCCAGTCACTGGAGGCACAGCCCAGCTCTGTACACGCCTCCACTCTCACCTCGTACCTGATAGACACACAGATACACACAGATATACACACAGGTCTGTCAACACACACTTAATATCATATACAATATGATTTATATCTCAATGTTGTCATTATTACAATATTACACATATTTCTACCTAAATGTCATTCTGTCTTTTCCGTGCTTTAGAAGAGAGAGAAAGGGGGAAAGAAAACATGGAGCGAAGAGAGGCAGAGGGAGGGAGAGATAGAAGTACAACAGAGAGAGAGGAGTAGAATAGAGAGGTCATCTGAGAGGAGAAGTGGTGATTTGTAGATGATAAAGTAAGATAATGAACTTCTTAATTATTCTGTCCTTATCAGTACCGTTACACACCCACACACACCCTCACACACAACACACACACACACACACACACACACACACCTACACGCACACACAGCACCACACACACCACACACACGCACACACACACACACACACACACACACACACACACACACAGGAACACGCACACCCTCACACACACACACAGGAACACACAGTCTGACTGACTGCCTTGTCTGGGACAGGGCCAGAGAGATGGAAGACGTGACCCATGCCTCAAGGTTGACTCCCTCCCTCCATTTCTATGCTCTAGCTCTCCTCCTTTCTATCTCGCTAAGCTCCCCTTCCTCTCTATCTCTAGCCTACCCTGCCTCCATCAATTTAGTCCCTCCCTAGCTCCTCTCCCCATCTCTATCCTCTCGTAGCTCCCTCCTCTTCTACCCTCCGTAGCTCCCTCCACTGCATCTGCCGCTGCCTCCCATTTCTCTTTCCTCTGCCTTTCATCTCCCTTTCCCGTCCATTTCTATCCCCTCTTAGCTCGCTCCCTTCTCATTTCTATCCTTCCCTAGCTCCTCCTCATTTCTATCCTCTTCTCTCGTCGATTGTCTCCCTAGCCCTCCCTCATCTCTATCCCTCCTAGCTCCCTCCTCTCATCTTTATCCTCTCTAGCTCTCCTCCTCCATTTTCTATCTCTATTCTCCTAGGCTCCTCTTATCCTCCTAGCTCCCTCCCTCCTCTCTATCCTCCCTACTCCTCCCTCCATTTCTATCCCTCCCTACTCCTCCTCCCATCTCTATCCCTCCCTAGCTCCCTCCCTCCATTTCTATCGCCTCTCCTAGCTCCTCTCTCCATTTCTATCCCTCCTAGTCCTCCCTCCATTTCTATCCCTCTCTAGCTCCCTTTCCTCCATTCCTATCCCTCCCTGCTCCTCCCTCATCTCTAGTCCCTTCCCTAGCTCCTCCTCCATTTCTATCCCTCTCTAGCTCCCTCCTCCATCTCTATCCCTCCTAGCTCCCTCCCTCCATCTCTATCCCTCCCTAGCTCCTCCCTCCATTTCGATCCCTACTCCCTCCTCTCTACCCCGCTCCCTCCCTCCATTTCTATCCCTCTCTAGCGCCTCCTCCATCTCTATCCCTCCCTAGCTCCTCCCTCCATTCTTATCCCTCCCTAGCTCCCTCCCTCTCATCTTAACTTATCCCTCCCTAGCTCCCTCCCTCATCTACCTACCTCCCTCCTCTCTACCCTAGCTTCCCTCCCTCCATTCTCTATTCCCTCCCTAGCTCCTCTCCATCTCCTATCCCTCCTCTAGCTCCCTGCCTCCATTTCTATCCCTCCTAGCTCCCTCCCTGCCCTTCTCTATCCCTCCCTAGGCTCCCTCGCCTCCATCCTATCCCTCTCTTAGCCCTCCCTCCATTTCTATCCGCTCTTAGCTCCCTTCCCTCCATTTCTATCCCTCCCTAGCTCCCTCTTCCATCCATTTCTATTTCTGTAGTTCCTCGCGCGTGCCACTAGGTTACAGCTCCCCTCCTCCAGGTGTGGTGTTAGGTGCCCGCGGGCTGGGGTGTAATCGGAATTGGTTGGTGCCTGATGGGTTCCTGGCCCCTACTGCTTACCCGTCCCACTGGTTTTCCTGGCTCCTACACAATCTTGAGGGTCCTGAGCCGTAACCCCAGTCTGCACTCTGTGTGTACGTATTGCTTTGCTTCCCAGCCATACATCCCTATCTCGATCATCTCATCTCACCCCTCCCCTTCCTCACCTACTCCCGCCAGGTGTTGTTCTAAATGCCTCAGTCATAAATAATTCCCGTGGTCGTCTTGGCGTGCTCTTGTCCGTTATGACAGCGATCTTATCCCTTTGAGCCTCTAAATACATTAGCATATGCTGTCCGCCATTTTCCGCTCCGCATGAGGCAAGAGCCGTTTTAATTGATTGAGGTGTCTGCCTGATTGTTCTCCGTTATTTACCCCCGTACTTCCTTATGAACAGGGGAGTTGGGGCTGAGAAGAATGACAGGTGGGTTGCAGAAGCATTAATAATTGGCAGGCAAGAGCCCGTCATTCCATCCCGGCCATTCGACATTAGCTTGTTTACCCCCGCTCCCGGACACGGACTTTATCGGAAGACCTTTTAAATGTCGGTGTGGATCCCAAGGGAGTTTTGTGGGGGGGGGGGGGGGGGGGCTATACTTCGTGAGGAGATACGCTAAGGGAGGTGAGGAGGATTGGGGGTGCTTCTCTAAGTTTTGTTGTGTGATTGGACTACTAGCATAGTGTTTGGTAAGAACTTGGTTTGTGGGTTTATCCCTTCTCCCATGAGTAGAAGACAGAGTAGGAAGGCGTCATTTCTCCCCCAGCAACACAAGGAGGACAAAGTCAACGTAGAGGGAGATCAATAGTTAATTGGCCAGGTCATCATGTTTATTGACATTTATGCCAGCCTTTATTACGCGAACTTTCATACCCAACTACCCGACTTGTCCCACGATGATGATACCCGTTCGTCAGCACGAGAACTCGGACCGCGGCGGTCGCGGCTCTGCTTGACAATCAGAGTCCACGAGCTTGGGTAGATTTTTGTTGCCATGGCCTAAAATGCCCATATTTTTCCCCTTTTCTATATGGCTAGATATCTCAGTTGCACACGGTGGTTGGAAGCCATAAATGTCTGGTAACTCATCCAAGACACACAGATATACTCTAAAATGCTTAGACATCTCCCTTTCTGTATCTAGGGAGAAAAGCCTAACGACGAACACTGTGGCATGCAGAGATTCTTCGCTCAACATTCAAGATCCTGGTTGCATGATACTGATGTATGGTAACAGTGGAAAAACATACAAAACACCGTGAGAATGTTGGATGCGTACTCTGTAGCTCTCGATCAGACACCAGTGCTCTCCAGCCGCGATGGCACGCCAGACTAACTACTGTACTCGGTAAGAACAGGATTAGCGGTATGGGCCAACTACCTATGCCTCTTCAAGAACCAATGTTGTTCAGCGTATAGTAGCACAATGAGACACTCTACCTGCAGCCTCGTAAACCAGGCTTCAGGTGGCAAGCGACTAACTCCTGTAGCCTCGTCAAGATCAGGTTGCGATGGAGGTGTCAGATTCCCCACTGTTAGCTCGAGATAACAGGTCTCGGGGTATGGAGCTCAGCACTCCTACTTACTCTGTCATTTTCGTATCTGTCCCAAAGAAGGCTCCTCGGCGGTTGGAAGAGACGTACTCCTGAAGCCCTTTCGTAACCGCTGGCGGCTATGGCACGCCAGTACTAATCGAAGTTCGTCAACACACCAGGCTTCGGCCGTATCCTGCGAGCAGATATCTACCTGTAGCTTCGTCGACACTAGGTCGGGGTATGGACGTAGTTCTACTGTAGCGTAAGACCAGGTACGTATGGACGCAGACTATCTACTGTAGCTCGTCAGAACAGTCGCCTTGCGGTATGGAAGTCGTACCCTATCTACGTAGTCTCGTCAGACCCTCTCTCGCAGCTTGCCGGTATGGACCACTGTAGACCCCTAACTCTAATGTAGCCCGTAGACCGTCCATTTGCGTCATTGCCCGTTATGCACCACGTAGATATGCATCCCCTCCCTGCCTATTCTGAAGTCGTCAAGATCTATCCCTCCCATGGCTGCTTTCCCTACCGCCGGCTCACTGTTCTGTCACGTGATATTTATGTGTCGGTCCCTCGGTCCTCGAAAGTGCTTAGCGTGTTGCGGAAGTACAGATCATTCTAGTAGTCGTAGAAGGCCTTGGCGGTTGCGACCTAGATATTATATTTAGCTTCAGTTCTCAAGAAGCCGACTTGATGGGTAGGAAGTAAATTACCTCGCTCACATCCCTACCCTCATACTCATCCCTATCTGTGCTTCGCTCCCTAGTCAGATCCCAGGCACTTGCATGGGTAAGCCCCTTACAGTCCCTTTCTACTCACCTACTGTTAGATTAGTAGTCAGGATCGCAGGTTATGGAATGTCAGCTATACATCGAGCTTGTTTGTAGACAGGCTTCATAGCGGTATGGAGTAGACCTACTCCTATAATACCATCAAATAACCTGAGTCCGTGTCCGTCAAGAACAGGTTCCAAGGGTTGGCCGGTCAATGTGATTAGCCTAAAAGCCTGTAGCCCCGTCTTCCTGTAGCCTCCGTAGGAACCAGGCTCTCGGCGGTTAATGGCAGCCAGATATTTCCTACTATAGCTCGTCAAGACCAGGCTTTTCGGCGGTATGGGCAGCTTGCCAGACTATAATCTAAGAACCTATAGCCCTCGAAGAGGGGCTTGTGCGGT
>NC_036849.1:25650729-25656501 GCF_002910315.2 Salvelinus sp. IW2-2015
TCTACTCCCTCCCTCCATTATAACCTGCTTATCCCTCCTAGCATCACCTCCCTAAGCAAAGCTGTCTCTATCCCCTCAACCCTACTTCTCCTCCCTCCATTTCAATATCCCTACTCTGAACCTCGCCTCACACAAAACTTCAATTGTCATTACCTCTTCCACTCTCCTCCTCTCCACCTTCTCCCTCTCTACTCCCTCCCTTCGCATTCTATCCCTCCCTAGCTCCCTCCCTCCTATCTCATATCTCCTCCCTAGCCCCTCCCTCCATTTCTATCGCCTCTCCTACTCCCTCCCGACATTTGCTATTGCCCCCACTAACCCTCCACTCCATCTTCAGTATCCTCTAAGCTCCCTCCTCCGATTGTCATCCACTCGCCTACTCCCTCCCTCCATTTCTATCCCCTCTCTAGCTCCCTCCCTCCATTCTATCCCTCCCTGCTCCCTCCCTCCATCTCTAGCCCTCCCTAGCTCCCTCCTCCATCTTCTTCCCTCTCTAAGCTCCCTCCTCCATTTCTAATCCCTCCCAGCTCCCTCCCTCCATCTCTATCCCTCTCTAGCCCCTCCCTCCATTTCGATCCCTTCCCTGCTCCCTCCCTCCATTTCTATCCCTCTCTAGTCCCTCCTCCATCTCTATCCCTCCCTAGCTCCCTCCCTCCATCTCTATCCCTCCCTACTCCCTTCCCCCATCTCGTATCCTCGCTAGATCTCTAATCCCTCCCTAGCTCCCTCCCTCCATTCTATCCCCCTAGCCCTCCCTCCATCTCTATCCCTCTCTAGCTTCCCTCCCTCCATTTCTATTCCCTCCCTACTTCCCTTCCCCTCCCTCCACTCCTCCTGCTACACCTCCTCTCTGGATGCGTCCCTTTGGCCCCTCTCATTGTCTGTCTCTTTCACTCTCTTCTCTCCTTCCTTCTTCTCTCTTCATACTTCTTTATCTTTCTCCTTCATTTACCTCATTCACTGTCTCTCTCTGTATCTCTCTCTCGCTCTCTCCTCTCAATTCAAATCAATTCAATTTAAGGGCTTTATTGGCATGGGAAACATATGTTAACATTGCCAAAGCAAGTGAAGTCGATAATAAACAAAAGTGAAATAAACAATAAAAATGAACAGTAAACATTACACTCACAGAAGTTCCAAAAGAATAAAATGTCATATTATGTCTACATACAGTGTTGTAACGATGTGCAAATAGTTAAAGTACAAAGGGGACAATAAATAAATAGAAATATAGGTTGTATTTACAATGGTGTTTGTTCTTCACTGGTTGCCCTTTTCTTATGGCAACAGGTCACAAATCTTGCTGCTGTGATTGCACACTGTGGTATTTCACCCATTAGATATGGGAGTTTATCAAAATTGGGTTTGTTTTCGAATTCCTTGTGGATCTGTGTGAAGTTTGGGAATCACTTCCCATTAGGTGGTTGTAGAATGAAATGTCTCTTTTCTGGATTTTGATAATTAGTGGGTATTGGCCTAATTCTGCATTATTTGGTGTTTTACGTTTACACAGAGGATATTTTATGCAGAATTCTGAATGCAGTCTCAATTTGTCTCTCTATATCTCTATATTTCTCTGTATCGCTCTCTCTCTGTATTTCTCTCTCTCTCTGTATCTCTCTCTCTGTCTCTCTCTCTGTATCTCTGTATCTCTCTGTATCTCTGTATCTCTCTCTCTCTCTCTCTCGTGATTGTGTTTTGTCTGCACAGTCGCTAAATAGTGTCAATAAAGGGTTTATAAAAATAAAACATCTCTGTTGCTCTCTACCCCACACACACACACACACTCTCCGTACCTGTGGCTAGAGGTTAGAGGTCAGGGGTTCGTTAGTGACTGACCTGTGGTAGGGTGTGAGCTGCTTCAGTATGATGGAGCGTCCGGAGAAGGCGCTGTGTTCTGGGTCATACAGGAAGCTGTGTGTTGAGGGCAGGGCCGGGTCTCTCTGGTACACCGTGTAGCTGACGATCACCCCGTTAGGTCTCGCTGGGGGCTCCCAGTCCACCCTCAGCTTCACAACAAGCACAACATTACACATCTCATATACCTTTGACAATAGCATTAACAATGTGAGTAGAAGTGTCAGAATTGAAACGACAGTAGAATCTCAGACACATGAACATGTATTAGGAATGGAGGGTGTTCTGAACACTGAAATATTTGTCACTTTGAAATGTGCAGAAAAAATATGATTAGCGTATTTACATGTATTGTACTACTCCCACTACTCTTACTGACCTGCCGAGGCCCCAGAGGCTGCAGTGTGGGAGGCCCAACACCAGAGGGAGCTGACGGGTGAGTCCTGGCCTTGGCCACAGAGCTGGTCACCGCTCCCCGACTGTTGTTGGCCGTTACSCTGTAGCCATACTCCACGCTCGGCAACAGTGTGAAGTCATGGTAACGCGTTTCCATCCCGACGTAAATGACCTGGCCATCCCGGCGGAGCTCGTAACCTGTGATGATACCGTTGGGGAGCTTCGGTGCGCCCCATATGATTTCGAGAGACTCTGGGCCGGTGACTTTGAGGGAGGGGGGATTTAGACCACGAGGGGGGGCATCAAGGGTTTGGGCCTTGATAGGGGTGCTGGGGGTACAACCCCCGTTGGTACAAGCCAATAGGACGAGGCGGTAGTGTGTGTGCGGCCGCAGCTCTGACATCACCACAGACAAGCCACTCCCACGGTAAACCTCCTTTCCGTTGGCCTCCAGCATGTACTGCGTCACCTCCCCATTCTGTATTAATGGAACGGTCCAGGACACGTTGATACTATCGGCTGTGATGCTGGTTATGGTGGGAAAGTCCACTGCAGCGGGGGGAGCCTCCAGTGTCTTTACCTGTGTTTCAGGACTAGTAACACAGCCCTCAGCAGTACAGGCTGTAATAGCATATCTATAGGAGGTGAAGGCAGACAGGTCCTCGTCTGTGTAGTTGAAAACACTGGGGTCAAAACTAAAGGAGAAACTGACGTTGTCTCTCTGGATCCTATAAGACAGAAGCACCCCGTTACTCTCCAGTGGGGGGGTCCATGACACCAGGAGCTCATAGGGGTTCCCCTCCACGTGGACAACCGAGGGGGGTGTTAGGCCATGTGGGGGGGCCTGTCTGGTTGTCACGGTAACCCAGGGGCTGTCTGCGTGTCCGGCGGGGTTGTGGACACGGATGCTGAACTGATATTGGGTCCAGGGCCACAGCCCTGTCACAGTATGGGAGAAACTAGAAGCCTGGGTGGAACTCTCACGGAACAGTACCTGACAGAAAAATATCCACAGCTAATGATGATCATATAACTGAAATAGACAGGTTAAGATTGTGACAAAGGATGAAATTAACACTGATGATGTAAGACTATACCAGTATCCCAATATTTTTTCTATGGCAAAAATGAAAACACGAAGCAGACCAAACTCTTTGGTCCGTTAAAAACCTGCTGTATGTTGAATATTGTGTACTATAGCGTGTAAATAAATACATGTGACTCTGGATGACATCATAATGATGTTTGTTTCCAACATTAGGCCTGTTTTCATGAAGAAGTTAAATTCSCTTGAGGTTTTTTCCCTGCCACGATACTAATGAGTATTGTGATACTGGCATCGTCCCAGCCCTACTGTTGACTAATCAATAGAACGTTTAAAAGTCGACAAAATATCAGTGATACAGTACTATCTGCTGCTGTGAAACTTTTACTGTCAATTCTCGGGGCCACCCATACGTAAAATGTGTGTACACATGACTGTAAGTCGCTTTGGATAAAAGCGTCTGCTAAATGGCATATATTATTGTATTGTATGAAATCTCTTTTGGTTATATTTAGTATACCGTCTTTTTCTGTATAAGGTAGAAGTATTACCAAAGAGAAGCAAAGATAATCAAGATACACACCTTGGCCCGCGCTGTTTCCTCGTTGTTCCCCCTCCTCCCATCATCCAGACTCCGCCCCAGCAGGATGTACTCTCCTATTGGTCCGTTGGGATGAGTGGGCAGGCTCCATGTGAGTTCTACGCTGTGTGGGCCAATAGCGCTGGGTATGGGGGCGGGCTGGGCGCCCGGGGGGGCTGCCGCCGTAGTAACAGACTGAGGGGGGGTACGGGTGCAGCCTGCGGAGGTACAGGCCTCTAGAACCAGAGAGTAGAGGGTGAAGGGTTCTAATCGTCGGAACAGGAACTGGCGAGACAGACCACTGAACTCCAGGTTTCCCTCACTGTAGATGTTATAACTCTGGAGGAGAGAGAGAGAGAGATGGGGAGTTCAGTGTGCGAGTGTGTTTACTGTGATGACCCCTTTGATACTTGTCTCTCTGTGTGTGTGTGTGTGTGTGTGTGTGTGGTTGTGCACTGTGATAACCCTGTTGTGTGTGTGTGTGTGTGTCTGTCTCTGTGTGTACCGTGATAACACCGTTGGGTGTATGAGGCGTGTCCCAGGTTAACAGAAGGGCCCGGCCCTGCTCTCTCTGCTCCAGACTGAAGTTAGCCAGACCGGCAGGCGATGCCTCCAGGGTTCTAATGCTGACCCAGGGACTGGATACACTGCCTGCCCCGTTCACTGCTTCCACACGCACACTGTACACACTGAACGCCTCCAAGCCATACACACTGGACAGGAGAGTACTTCCCTGTGAGGGGCAGAAAGAGAGGGAGAGAGAGGGAGACAGAGTGTGAGTGAATCATACACATGTACACAGACAAACACATGGACTGATTTCACTCCAAAAACCAACCCATGAGATCTTTACAAAGAGCAGAATTCAGAGGGAATTATACCAGAATCCAGACAATAGAAACCTAACATGCTTATGGATTTGACACGGGGGCTGACATCAACATGCACGCTAGGCTACATCGTGAACTAACAGCACACTCAAGTGACCAGCCGAGAGGGAGAGACAGACATGTAGGAAGACACACACAGGTTCTTAGGGGAGAGTTAGCTACAAAGCCCCTMAATACAGCCCTGGTATCAAACTGACACCACAGCAATACCCCACTGCACAGAGACAACACACAGCTCACTGCCAAGTCTCAGAGCAGGCTGCAACGCCAGCCTTCATTTTCTAATTGATTATCAAGGCCTGTTTGTGCTATGACAGGCACCAAGAGTGCTAAGGATGTGGAAGTGTGTGTTTGTACAATTTTAGGCTCCAGAATGTGGGTGTGTGTGAGAATGTGTGTGAGAGAGAGTGTGTGTGTGTGTGTGTGTGTGTGTGCATGTGTGCCAGAGGAGGCTGGTGGAAGGAGGTATAGGAGGACGGGCTCATTGTAATGGTTGGCATGTAATCAATGGAACGGTACCAAACAGATCAAACACCTGGAAACCACATGTTTCACTCTGTTCCATTGATTCCATTCCAGCCATTACAATCAGCCCGTCCTCCTATAGCTCCTCCCACCAGCCCCCTCTGGTGTGTGTGTGTGTGTATGTATGGGTGTGTGTGTACCATGATGAAAGCCTAGTCCCAATGCAGAACGCAGTGTGTTAGTCTCCTGGTGCAAAGGGATTCAGGTGAACCATAGTCTCTGCTGTAAGTTGATCTGAACCACTAACAACATAATAAAACCTCAACACACACATTATCAGAACCACATCCAAACCAACATGACATAGATGATTTTCTGCTGTTTGTTCACTTGTTCTGGGTTTTAATTCCCAGCAAACAGGATTACTGTCATACAGAGAGAGGAAAGACAGGATTAATGATCCCCCTGTCACAAAGAGAGAGGGAAGACAGGATTAATGTATAACCTGTCACAAAGAGAGAGGAAAGACAGGATTAATG
>NC_036849.1:25656526-25658918 GCF_002910315.2 Salvelinus sp. IW2-2015
GAGAAGAGAGGAGAGTCACGATTATTCATCGACACCACATAGCGATAACTTCAAAGAGAAGACTATGCCATTCCTAACTAGTTGATGTTTGTTGTATAAGAGTATATAGTGTCTATCACGGCTGTATGTACACTTTACACGTATATGGCACACCAAGCGATCCAAGGCAACCACACTGGTCTACCTTAAAATAAGAGTTATGATATCAGATTCTGCTCAGCTCTGTATCGAGTGTGTGATGTTCTCGGACACTTAGTTTAGAGTGAATGTGAGCATTTGCTGTTCCAGTACTGTGAATTGTATATTAGAGCAGCAACTGCATCTAGCGTCTGTTCTGGACGTGCTCTTTGACGTCAAACAAGAGAACAAATAGACTATTGTGGTTAGCCACCTGAATGGTGTCCAACGGGAACAAAGCACAGAGGAAGCCACTTTCTCTCCAGGAAAAACATTCAGGGACCAGGCCTCGACCTTATTAACTGAGCTTGAGAAAAAGATGTACAGGAGAGTATGAGAGGAAAGCTGCTGCGTAGGGAGACGAGAGGGTAAGAAAGTGACGAAGATTTTCATCTAATAGGATAAAATTTCAGGATAGGTAGGGATGGATGAGGCAAATGAGACGTTGAAAAATACTAGCGTCTGTAAGCGCGTAAAGACAAGGTGACCGTTTACAGGCATCAGATACACAAGTAAGCCCTGTGTGCGGTGCGCCAAACAGTAATATGCATGGCCTGAAGACCCATTCCAATATACACAGTTAACATATGCACATTCTGTGTCGCTTAATGGAGGCGTGCCACTTTCATCCCTGATTGGTTGCGCAGATCGGATGTGGTACTTCCACTCGAGCAGATAGAGTATTTGAGCCTACGACCACCCTACGAGCTCAATAGGAGAATCATACCTCACGGAATGTTACCCAGCCCCTTAGATGGAGCAAAACAGTCCATATCCAGAGACAGATGTAAACTTACTTGACCAAACCATACCCCAGCGGCACACTGAGCGAATCTAGATTTATGCTGAGATCCGAGCCACCACCCACTTGGTCAGCTGCCATCGCAGTGAAGTTGTCTCAAACGCATGATCAATACACAACACGAAATAAAATAATCATACAATTAAAATCTCTGCATTACATCGACACACTAGAGACACATACAATAGTCAAAATGGTCCATCTGGGGTGGCCGGGCTGCAAGACGAGGGACACGAGGGCAAGCAGCGGCTACAGCAAGCACCATGTCATCATGACACTTCTTCGGCCTTAATCACAACACACTGCGTGCGTCTGGCTGAGCTATGGTCTATCCCCCTTAATGAGTGTATATGCTGTTGGTAATCACAATTTATAACCGAACTAGGTATCCCCCTTCTTAATAGTGTTATAAGGCAGGCACACACACACACCCCACCCACACCACAGGGATCACACACTCAGGACACATCGCACACACCAACACAGAGACACACCAACACAGAGACACACCAACACAGAGACACACCAACACAGAGACACACCAACACAGAGACACACCCACATGAACAGATGCGTATGCACACCCTACTCTAGACTGCCATTAAAAAACAACTAAGAAAATTGATTCTGTTATAGATTTCTGAATAAATGTTCACAGCTTGGATGTCTACAAGAGGAGGTGTTTAACTTTCATTAATGGATGTGTGTGTGACTTTGTGTGTGTGTGATGGCTGGTTGGTTTCAATTAAAACACTCATGTCTGCCAACATGAAACATGTGTTGATATCAATGACTACCCTTGCTTCTCTAAGTGAGAGAGAGTCATTCCCTGAGATATTCAGAGAAGTTAAAAGTCAACAGTTATATCGCAGGAGAGAGAGAGAGAGAGAGGAGGAGAGAATAGACAGCGAGAAGACAGGCCTTACTAATTTATACATTAAACAGTTCTCAGATCTACCTCAGATTTAAATGGACTCGCCTTACCTCAACACAATGTAACATTTGGAAGATTTTTTTATTTTTTCCCCCCATCTTTCTTTCTTTCTCTCTCTCTTTCTCCCTGTCTTTCTCACTCTCTCTTCTTCTGTTTCTTTATTTCTCTCTCTCTCTTTCTCTCTGTCTTTCTCACTCTCTCTTCTTCTGTTTCATTCTTTCTTTCTCTCTCTCTGCAAGCACATGTCTCCCTTGGCCAGTGTGAATGTGTGTGTGTTTGTGATGCAGGTGGACAGGCGCTGTGCAGACAGGGACAGGCTATGATACTAATTAAGAATAACCATGTGTATTTGTCAGAATAATTATGCTGATTATCTCTCACAGTCACAGACCAGAAAGGAGGGGCTGGGACTCTCATTAGCATATGGCATAGACCACACACACACACACACACACACACACACACACACACACACACAC
>NC_036849.1:25658943-25676381 GCF_002910315.2 Salvelinus sp. IW2-2015
TTAGAGACTAAGAGAATTGATTTTGTTATAGATTTTCTGAATAAATGTTTACAGCTGGATGTCTACATACTAGGTTGTGGTTTAACTTTTCATTAATGGAGGGGTGTGTGTGTGTGTGTGGTGTGTGTGTGTTGTGTGTGTTGTGTGTGTGCTGCCTATGTGTGCATGTGTGCGTGCCAGATCAAATGTATTTTATTAAGCTTTTTACATCAAGCAGATGTCCAAAATGCTTTACGAACCCAGCCCTAAAACCCAAGAGCAAGCAATGCAGAGGGCAGAAGCATGGTTGGCTAGGCAACAACTCCCTATGAAAGGCAGGAACCTAGAGAGGAGACTAGAGAGGAAACAGAAGGTGAAGGTGGAGATTTAGAGTAAGTGCGGCATTAATGCTGATCATTGTTCAAGAAAGTTTTAAACATTCATCAGATGACCAGCAGGGTCAATAATAATCACACGTGGTTTGTAGAGGGTGCAAGCAGTTTCACACTCATGAGTCTAATCTCAGTTTGTGTGTGTTTGGTGGTTTTGGTTGGCTTTAAGTGAAAACACTCACGTCTGCCAACAATGAAACAATGTTGTCTGATTTCCAATGCCACTCTTGCTTCTTTAATGAGAGAGAGAGAGTAATTCCCTGAGCATATTCAGAGAAGGTCAATCGTCAACAGTTCTATGGCAGGCAGAGAGGAGAGAGAGAGAAAGGAGAAGAGAGAGAAAGCAGAGAGAGCGAGAGAATAGAGAGGGGAGAGACGAGAGCATAGAGAGGAGAGAGAGAGAGAATGACAGAGAGCAGATAGGGCAGGCATACTAATTTATACATAAATGTTCTCAGATCTACCAGGACTCGCTGCGTTTCAACACAATGTAACATTTTGGAGGAAAAGCCTTTTGTTTTTCCTTCCTTCTTCTGCCCTTTGTCTTTCTCTTCCTTTCGTTCTGTGAGCGCAAGGTCTCCCTTGGTCTGTGTGTGTGTGTGTGCTGTGTGTGGTGTGGTGTGTGTGTGTGTGTGTGTGTTGTGTGGTGTGTGTGTGTGTGTGTGTGTGTGTGTGTGTGTGTGTGTGTGTGTTGTGTGTGTGTGTTGTGTGGTGTGTGCGCGCGTATGTGTGGGTGATGAGGTGGACAAGGCGCAGTGGCGGACAGGGACAGGCTATCGATACTAATTAAGAATACACATTGGTAGTTTGTCAGAATAATTATGCTGGATTATCTCTCACGTCAGTATGGAGATCCAGAGAGGAGGGTCTGGGACGGTCATTTTAGCATCATAGCGTGGACTCACAACACACACACACACACACACCCACACACACAACACACACACCACTGACACAACAGCAGGGAATTATACATTCTTTCATTTCTAACTCCGTAAGCAGTCTGGCTGTTATTCAGTGGATCCAGGCCAATGGCCTCTCATCCTTTTCTGCCCCCAAACCAAAACACCTAGCATATATCCGCTCAGGAGAGAAACTGTAAAAACAATGGCAATAATAAGGATAATGTAGCTTTGAAAATCCCAGTTGACTGTGGGAATTCATGCCTTTTGAGACCAAAACATATGAATGTAAAGCCTATTTAAGTACCAGTGGTGGAGGTAGTGGGGAGAGAATGCGCCAGCCGCATCCTAAGCGCGGACAGCTCCAAGGCAGCCCCATGTGAGCAGTAATTGTGTTTGGAGTTTCTGAAGGGAACAGTCCACCCAACAGCTCTCTGGCCCACATGCAGACTCACATGCACACAGGGCCAAGTGTTGTGTACGTGTGTGCCCTGAGTGTGTTTGAGTTCTGTGTGTATGTGAATAGCTCTGTGTGTGGTTGGAAATACACAAAACGCATCACTGACACACACAGTGCCACGGGGCATGCCGCGTGTCTCTGGCCAGCGGTAGAGGGTAGAGAGGTGGCTGCTGGGAAGTCTGTTCTGGACATGCCTGGGTCACACTGGCAGCCATGATTGTTTTTGGCATCTCGAAGCCCCAGGATGGATCATCAGGCCCAGGGAGCTGGGGCGGCTAGGATGTGCCTTTTTATAATTCTCTAATAATTCACCCTGCAGACTGACCTTCTGTCTGTGTGTGAGTTTGTGTGTGTGGATGCATGCCACTTTTCCAGTACTCTGAGTTCAGATAGAGTGCTACACATGCATACACACACACACACACACACACATCAATTACTGCACACACACAACAATTCAACCAGCAATGCACTATTCACATAACAATATAATAATAAAACATATTGAAATATTTTTCTTCCAGAATGAAATCTCAGAATGGTTTGAGGTTTTTAACAAAACAACCACCTAGAGTCCTCGTACTATCGCTGCACATTGTAAATATGGTATTGGCACTGACCCTAGAACTGACACAATGTTGATGGCGCCGGAGGAGATGCCTGCCGTTTTACAGGCTCTTAACCAATTGTGATATTGTGTGTGTTTTTTTGTGTTATTTGTAACTTATTTTGTACATAATGTTTCTGCCACCGTCTCTTATGACCGAAAAGAGCTTCTGGATATCAGGACAGTGATTACTCACCTCGTACTGGACAAAGATTTTTTCTTTAACGAGTCGGACACCCAACAAGGCCCTCATCCCCATCATTCGCAGGAGAAAGAGATGGAGATATCAGGGAGGTAGGTCAGGGTGCCTTGTAAGGATCCGACGGCGAGTGGGTAATCTGCCTCTACCATCAGTCCTATTAGCCAACTTACAATCATTGGATAACAAAATAGACGAGCTACGATCACGAATATCCTACCAACGGGACATTAAAAACTGTAATAACTTATMTTTCACTGAGTCGTGGCAGAACAACGACATGGATAAAGAACAGCTGGCGAGTTTACTCTGCATCGGCAAGATAGAACAGCTGCCTCCGGTAAGACAACGGGTGGTGGTCTGTGTATAATTGTAAACAAAAGCTGGTTCAAGAAATCTAATATTAAGGAAGTCTCAAGGTTTTGCTCGCCTGAGGTAGAGTATCTCATGATAAGCTTTGGACCACACTATTTACCAAGAGAGRTRTCATCTATATTTTTCGTAGCTGTCTATTTACCACCACAAACCAATGCTGGCACTAAGTCTGCACTCAATGAGCTGTATTCCACCATAAGCAAACAGGAAAACGCTCATCCAGAGGCGACGCTCCTAGTGGCCGGGAACTTTAATGCAGGGAAACTTAAATCCGWTWTACCTCATTTCTACCAGCATGCTAAATGTGCAACCAGAGGGAAAAAACTCTAGACCACCTTTACTTCACACACAGAAATGCACACAAAGCTCTCCCTCACCCTCTATTTGGCAAATCTGACCATAATTCTTTCCTCCTGATTCCCGCTTACAAGAAAAAACTAAAGCAGGAAGCACAAGTGACTCAGTCAATAAAGAAGTGGTCAGATGAAGCAGATGCTAAGCTACAGGACTGTTTTGCTAGCACAGACTGGAATATGTTCTGGGATTCAGCCCAGTGACATGAGCCAACCAGATGAGCTAAATTACTTCTATGTTCGCTTCAAGGCAAGCAACACTGAAGCATGAATGAGAGCATCAGCTATTCCGGATGACTGTGTGATCACGCTCTCCGTAGCCGATGTGAGTAACACCTTTAAACAGGTCAACATTCACAAGTCCGTGGGGCCAGACGGACTACCTGGACGTGTACTCAGAGCATGCGCTGACCAAGTGTCTTCACTAACATTTTCAACCTGTCCCTAATTGAGTCTGTAATACCAACATGTTTCAAGCAGACCACCATAGTCCCTGTGCCCAAGAACACGAAGGTAACCTGCCTAAATGACTACCAACCCATAGCACTCACGTATGTAGCCATGAAATGCTTTGAAAGGCTGGTCATGGCTCACATCAACACCATCCTCCCAGAAACCCTAGACCCACTCCAATTTGCATACCGCCCCAACAGATCCACAGATGATGCAATTTCTATTGCACTCCACACTGCCTTTTCCCACCTGGACAAAAGGAACACTTATGTGAGAATGCTATTAATTGACTACAGGTCAGCGTTCAACACCATAGTGCCCTCAAAGCTCATCACTAAGCTAAGGAACCTGGGACTAAACACCTCCCTCTGCAACTGGATCCTGGACTTCCTGACGGGCCCGCCCCCAGGTGGTAAGGGTAGGTAACAACACATCTGCCACGCTGATCCTCAACACGGTGGCCCCTCAGGGGTGCGTGTTCAGTCCCCTCCTGTACTCCCTGTTCACCCATGACTGCATTGCCAGGCACGACTCAAATCAAATCAAATTCTATTAGTCAGATGCGCCAAATACAACCAAGTAATTAAAGAGCAACAGTAAAAAATAACAATATATACAGGGGGGTGCCGGTACAGAGTCAATGTGCAGGGGCACATAGTTAGTTGAGGTAGTATGTACATGTAGGTATAGTTATTAAAGTGACTTAAAGTGATTACGTTTGCCAATGATATAACAGTGGTAGGCCTGATCACCGACAACGATGAGACAGCCTATAAGGAGGAGGTCAGAGACCTGGCCGTGTAGTGCCAGGATAACAACCTCTCCCTCAACGTGATCAAGACAAGGGAGATGTTTGTGGACTACAGGAAAAGGAGGACCGAGCACACCCCCATTCTCATCGAGGGGGCTGTAGTGGAGCAGGTTGAGAGCTTCAAGTTCCTTGGTGTCCACATCACCAACAAACTAACATGGTCCAAACACATCAAGACAGTCGTGCAGAGGGCACGACCAAGCCTATTCCCCCTCAGGAGACTGAAAAGATTTGGCATGGGTCCTCAGATCCTCAAAAAGTTCTACAGCTGCACCATRGAGAGCATCCTGACTCGTTGCATCACTGCCTGGTATGGCAACTGCTCGGCCTCCGACCGCAAGGCACTACAGAGGGTGGTGCGTACAGCCCAGTACATCACTGGGGCCAAGCTTCCTGCCATCCAGGACCTGTGTACCAGGCGGTGTCTGAGGAAGGCCCTAAAAATTGTCAGAGATTCCAGCCACCCTAGTCATAGACTGTTCTCTCTGCTTCCGCACGGCAAGCGGTACCCTGAGCGCCAAGTCTAGGTCCAAAAGGCTTCTTAACAGCTTCTACTCCCAATCCATAAGACTCCTGAACAGCTGATCAACTGGCTACCCTGACTATTTGTATTGTTGTTGTCTCCCCTCCCCTTTACGCTGCTGCTACTCTCTGGTTATTATCTGTGCATAGTCACTTTAACTCTACCTACATGTACATATTACCTCAATTACCTRGACTAACCTGTGCCCCCGCACATTGACTCTGTGCCGGGACACCCTGTATATAGCCTTGCTACTGTTATTTTACTGTTGCTCTTTAACTATTTGTTATTTGTATTTTTTTACTTATCTATTTTTTACTTAACCCTTATTTTTTCCAAAACGGCATTGTTGGTTAAGGGCTTGTAAGTAAGCATTTCACTGTAAGGTCTACARCTGCTGTATTCGGCGCATGTGACWAATACAATTTGATTTGATTTGACCCTGTATATAGCTACTGACCCTGGAACTGACCCTGGAACTGACCCTGTATAAAGCTACTGACCCTGTATATAGCTACTGACCCTGGAACTGACCCTGTATATAGCTACTGAACCTGGAACTGACCCTGTATATAACTACTGACCAAAGTATATAGCTACTGACCCTGGAACTGACTCTGTATATAGCTAATGACCCTGTATATAGCTACTGACCCTGAACTGAACTCTCGTATATAGCTACTGACCCTGGAACTGAAACCTGTATATAGCTACTGAACCTGGACTGACCCTGTATATAACTACTGACCCATGTATATAGCTACTGACCCTGGAACTGACTCTGTATATAGCTACTGACCCTGTAATATAGCTACTGACCCTGGACTGACTCTGTATATAGCTACTTGACCCTGTATATAGCTACTGACCCTGGAACTGACTCCTGTATATAGCTGCCTGGAACTGACCCTGTATATAGCTACTGACCCTGTATATAGCTACTGACCTGGAACTGACTCTGTATATAGCTACTGACGCCTGGAACTGACCCTGTATATAGCTACTGACCCTGTATATAGCTACTGACCCTGGAACTGACTGTAAATAGCTACTGACCCTGGAACTGACCTGAATAGTGCTACTGACCCTGGAACTGACTCTGTAAATAGCTACTGACCCTGAACTGACTCTGTATATAGCTACTGATCCCTGGAACTGACTCTGTAATAGCTACTGGTCTGGAACTGACCTGTTATATAGCTACTGACCCTGTATATAGCTACTGACCCTGGACTGACTCTGTATATAGCTACTGACCCTGGAATGACTCTGTATATAGCTACTGACCCTGAAACTGACCCGTATATAGCTACTGTATATAGCTACTGACCCTGTATATAGCTACTGACCCTGGAACTGACTCTGTATATAGCTACTGACCTGGAACTGACCCTGTATATAGCTACTGAACCCTGTATATAGCTAATGACCCTGGAACTGACCCTGTATATAGCTACTGACCCTGGAACTGACTCTGTAAATAGCTCCTGACCCTGGAACTGACTCTGTATATAGCTACTGATCCTGGAACTGACTCTGTATATAGCTACTGATCCTGGAACTGACCCTGTATATAGCTACTGACCCTGGAACTGACCCTGTATATAGCTACTGACCTGGAACTGACTCTGTAATAGCTACTGACCCCTGGAACTGACTCTTTAAATAGCTACTGACCCTGGAACTGACTCTGTATATAGCTACTGACCCTGGAACTGACTCTGTAATTAGCTACTGACCCTGGAACTGACCCTGTATATAGCTTACTGCCCTGTATATAGCTACTGACCCTGGAACTGACCCTGTATATAGCTACTGAACCTGGGACTGACCCTGTATATAGCTACTGATCCTGGAACTGACTCTGTATATAGCTACTGACCCTGTATATAGCTACTGACCCTGTATAATAGCTACTGACCCTGAACTGACCCTGTATATAGCTACTGATCCTGGAATACTGGACCCTGTATATAGCTACTGACCCTGGAACTGACCCTGTATATACTGAATCCTGGACTGACCCTGTATATAGCTACTGACCCTGTATATAGTACTGACCCTGTATATAGCTACTGACACCTGTATATAGCTCTGACCCTGGAACTGACCCTGTATATAGCTACTGACCCTGGAACTGACTCTGTATAGCTACTGACCCTGGAACTGACTCTGTATATAGCTACTGATCCTGGAACTGACTCTGTATATAGCTACTGATCCTGAACTGCCCTGTATATAGCTACTGACCCTGGAACTGACCCTGTATATAGCTACTGACCTGGAATGACTCTCGTAAATAGCTCCTGACCCTGGAACTGACTCTTTAATAGCTTACTGACCTGGAACTGACTCTGTATATAGCTACTGACCCTGGAACTGACTCTGTATATAGCTACTGACCCTGGAACTGACCCTGTATATAGCTACTGACCCTGTAATATAGCTACTGACCTGAACTGAACCCTGTATATAGCTACTGAACCTGGGACTGACCCTGTATATAGCTACTGATCCTGGACTGACTCTGTATATAGCTACTGACCTGGAACTGACCTGGTAATATAGCTACTGAACCTGGGACTGACCCTGTATATAGCTACTATGATCCTGGAACTGACTCTGTATATAGCTACTGACCCTGTATATAGCTACTGACCCTGATATAGCTACTGACCCTGAAACTGACCCGTATATAGCTACTGATCCTGGAACTGACCCTGTATATAGCTACTGACCCTGGAACTGACCCTGTATATAGCTACTGATCCTGAACTGACCCTGTATATAGCTACTGACCCTGTATATAGCTACTGACCTGTATATAACTACTGACCCTGTATATAGCTACTGACCCTGAAACTGACCCTGTATATGCTACTGACCCTGGAACTGACTCTGTATATAGCTACTGACCTGAACTGACTCTGTATATAGCTACTGACCCTGGAACTGACCCTGTATATAGCTACGACCCTGTATAGCTACTGACCCTGGAACTGACTCTGTATATAGCTACTGACCCTGGAACTGAACCCTGTATATAGCTACTGACCTTATATAGTACTGACCCTGAACTGACTTGTATATAGCTACTGACCCTGAACTGACTCTGTATATAGCTACTGACCTGTATATAGTACTGATCCTGGAACTGACTCTGTAATAGCTATGACCCTGGAACTGACTCTGTATATAGCTACTGACCCTGTATATAGCTACTGATCCTGGAATGACTCTGTAAATAGCTACTGACCCTGGAACTGACCATGTATAAGCTACTGATCCTGGAACTGACCCCTGTATATAGCTACTGACCCTGGAACTGACCCTGTATATAGCTCTGACCCTGTTATAACAAAGGGAAACCATGTGTCTGATGTATTTGAAACCATTCAACCGATTCCGCTCCAGCCATTACCACGAGCCTGTCCTCCCCAATTAAGGTGCCACCCACTCCTCTGAGTGAAATGCCTTTCTTGCAAGCTCTAAACCCAACAATGCAGTAATCACTATCCATGTGGTACTATAATACTACTATAAATACCACAAGGTAGAACAAAGCAGTCAACTTTATGTGTGTTCAATACCTTCTATCTTCCCTTCAGTCAACTTTAAGTGTGTTCAATACCTTCTCCTATCTTCCCTTCAGTCAACTTTATTTGTGTTCAATACCTTCTATCTTCCCTTCAGTCACTTTATGTGTGTTCAATACCTTCTATCTTCCCTTCAGTCAACTTTATGTGTGTTCAATACCTTCTCCTATCTTCCCTTCAGTCAACTTTATGTGTGTTCAATACCTCTCCTATCTTCCCTTCAGTCAACTTTATGTGTGTTCAATACCTTCTCCTATCTTCCCTCAGTCAACTTTATGTGTGTTCAATACTTTCTATCTTCCCTTCAGTCAACTTATGTGTGTTCAATATTTCTATCTTCCCTTCAGTCAACTTTAGTGTGTTCAATACCTTCTATCTTCCCTTCAGTCAACTTTAGTGTGTTCAATACCTTCTCCTATCTTCCCTTCAGTCAACTGTTATGTGTTTCAATACCTTCTATCTTCCCTTCAGTCAACTTTATGTGTGTTCAATACCTTCTCCTATCTTCCTTCAGTCAACTTTATGTGTGTTCAATACCTTCTCCTATCTTCCCTTCAGTCAACTTTATGTGTGTTCAATACCTTCTCCTATCTTCCCTTCAGTCAACTTTATGTGTGTTCAATACCTTCTCTATCTTCCCTTCAGTCAACTTTATGTTGTTCAATACTTCTATCTTCCTTCATCAACTTATGTTTTCAACCTTCTATCTTCCCTTCAGTCAACTTTATGTGTGTTCAATACCTTCTCTATCTTCCCTTCAGTCAACTTTATTTGTGTTCAATACCTTCTCCTATCTTCCCTTCAGTCAACTTTATGTGTGTTCCATACCTTCTCCTATCTCCCTTCAGTTAACCTTTTGTCTTTACTTCAAGTTGTAATATATGTTGATTGAAGGTTGTTCATGCAGTGGGGAAGGGATAAATCCAACGAGCGTGCACACGCACACACACACACACACACACACACACCACACACACATTCCTCTACAGCAGGGGTGTCAAACATACGGCCCGCGGGCCGGAACCGGCCCCACAAGGAGGTTCGATCAGGCCCGCAGGATAATTTGAAAGTGGAAAAAATGCATAAAAGACATGGAATTAATATTTTTAATTCGCTGCAATTCATGGATTATCCGCTAAGGGGCGCACTCTTTCCATCAGAGTAGAAGACAAGCTGCATCACTGAGACAGACTGAAAACGCAGAGGTATCAATGCGCCATCTGCTGCTTGTTACGACGTTGTTAATACCTTGGTCTCTACCTCTCCGCTACACCCTCATTAGCCAAAATGTCGTTATCCAAACGGAGAAAAGTAGATAAGGAGTGTAGAATTTTCAAAGAAAATGGACCACGTCCTATTTATTTACAGAGATGCACGGAAAACCTTCGTGCTTGGTGTGTTTGCAACAAGTTTCGGTATTGAAGGAATATAATATTCGACGCCACTACGAGACTCATACAGCGAAAAATATGACGGCTTGCAAGGACAACTGAGAAGAGATAAGATTAACGAATTGCTGGCGGGTCTGAGGAAACAGCAGTCAACTTTCATCCAGAGCCGAGAAGTCAGTGAAGCACGGTAAAAGCCAGCTACCTAATTGCTAGCGAAATAGCATTAGCATCGAAGCCGTATTCCGACGGTGACTTTGTTAAACGATGCATGATGAAGGGGCTGAACTTGTATGTCCCGAGAAGCGACAGCTTTATTGCACATAAAAAAGTAAATTGCACATTTGTCTAAGGAAATATGAGGTGTTTCATGAAATGTTTTGTAAAAGGATAGTTCATTAAATTTCAATATTTTCCTAATGTTCTTGTGCTTCTTTACACCAAAACAAAGGAAAGACATGATATTTTGGTTATTTATAGCAGAGTATGGTATAATTTTAATGGTCCGGCCCACTTGACATCTCCCTAGGCCGTATGTGGCCCACGATGCGAAATGAGTTTGACACCCCTGCTCTACAGTCTCATCATCCACTCTTTTTCCACACATTAGGATGAGTGAAGAGCACTACAACACACACAACACAACACACACACACACACACACACACACACACCACACACACACACCACACACACACACACCACACACACACACCACACACACACACACACACACACACACACACACACACACCCACACACCACACAACACACACACACACAACACGCGCACACACACTCCTTTTGAGGCATACAATAACATCTCAGCACACATTTACAGAACGAGGGAGCTCTTGTCTGGAGAGATGAAGAGAAGAGAGGGAGGAAGAGAAGAGGAGAAAGGAAGCAAGAGAGAGAGAGATGGAGTAGTTGTGGTTGTTGTAGATGATTATTTTCTGTTTATGCGAGGGGCCTGCGTGAGACAATCACTTCAAGTGCCCTCCAATCAGGGCCTGAGTACAGTGGTGAGGGGTGGGGGTTGGGGCGAGACCTAACGAACCCTCTACCCTCCTACCCTCTCTCTCCTCTTCTCTCATCTTTTCTCCACTCCTCTGTCCACTCCCTCGCTTCCCTCCACTCCACTCTGCAGTACTCTTCATTCCATTCCATTGTGCCACTGAGCCCAAGGGCAAAGCCCTTTCTCTTTCCTCCACTCTCCTCCTTTCTCTACCACTCCCTCTCTTCTCCCTCTACACCCTCTTTCTGCACCAGGGGATTCAGGCAGCACCTTTAAAGAATAAAAGGCCTCACTGAAACTTGTGTGAAAGAAATAGAGAGCGAGAGACAGAAAGAGAGAGAGAGGAAGAGAGAGGAAGAGAGAAAGAGAGAAAGAGAGAAAGAAAGTAAAAGAGAGAATTGTAAACATGTGTTTCCCATGCCAATAAAGCCCCTTAAATTAAATTGAAATTGAATTGAAAGAGAGAGAGAGAAAGAGAGAGAGAGAAAGACAGACACAGAGAGAATTGCAATAAAAGAGAGAAAGATTAGAATAAGGAGTCATGGGGCCTCCCGAGTGGCACAGCGGTCTAAGGCACTGCATCGCTTGAGGCATTACTACAGACCCAGGTTTGATCCCGGGCTGTATCACAACCGGCCGTGATAGTGAGTCCCATAGGGCGGAGCACAATTGGCCCAGCATCGTCTGTGTTATGGGAGGGTTTGGCCAGGGCTKATTGCGCTCTAGCGACTCCTTGTGGCGGGCCGGGCGGCTGCAGGCTGACCTCMTCGTCAGTTGAACTGCGTTTCCTCCGAAACATTTGTGCGGCTGGCTTCTGGGTTAAGCGAGCGGGTGTTAAGAAGCGAGGCTTGGCGAGTCATGTTTCGGAGGACGCATGACTCAAACTTTGCTATTCCGAGCCCGTTGGGGAATTACAGCGATGAGAGAAGATCGAAATTGGGGAGAAAAAGGGCTAAAATACAAAAACATGAAAAAAAGTTACCGGAGTTAGAAAAAGACAATGAAGGGGCTAATGAGAGAGATATGGAACGATAGAGCCGTTTGTTCTCTTCTGACCGGGGTCATCAGTGTGTGATCTGTGACAACACTGTGACCTGCTCTTCGTGTCACCTCTGACCTTCAGCCCAGCCTCTACGACCAGGAGTTTTACGACCCGKCCATGTTTGCTTACAAACGCGTCTCCAACAGTGCAATGACGTGTGTTTGCCCCAGTGTTGAAGGCGAGACACGGTCCACCGGTCGCCCCTTGCTGTCCCTCTCGCTCTCCTCCTTGTTCTTAATGGTAAACTAACAGATTGTAAACATGCTGCTAGCACTTCTCTCCCTCTCTCTCTCTACCCCCTCCTTCCCTCACTCAATATCTATTTTTTTCTGGGGGTATTTTTTAAACAATGTCCTTCATGTTAGAGTGGTTACTGCAGCAGAAGGACATCATTAGCACCGTGGTTAAACTGTAATTTACACCATTAGAGAGGCAGGAGCCAATTTTATTGGCTAGTAAATTTCAGTTCTGAAATATTTAGACCATATGGCTCAATTTGTGTAATAACCCTAATTTCTGCACTCTTCAGGTCCTGGTGGCTGCTGGGCCTGGCTGGCTGGCGGAGTGAGGAGCGTACGCACACGCACGAGAGAGATACAGATGGTCCCGGGGCTGATGACCTGTCAGGGGTCCTGATCTGATCAATCGCATGTATAAATACATCTCCCTTCCCCAGGGGCCCCAAGGGCCCTACACACAACACTCTGGAGAGGAGGGAGGAAGGAGGGAGGCGAAAGAGGAGTAGAGGGGTATTGTGTAGGAATGTATATGTCTAGTATTATACAATCTGACTTCATCAGGGGTCCAGGGACCACAACACAACATCAGGATGAAGAGGGAAAAAGGAGACGAGAGAGGGAGGAGGAAGAGAGGGAGTGAGGAAGGAGAGAGGAAAAATAAAAAGGAGGAGGATAGTGTGACTAAATTAAGTGGAGAGTAGAGAAGAGAGAGGGAGAGAATGATGAGAAAAAGAGGAGAGCTAGTGGGAGAATACAGTAAGGAGAGAAAGAGGGAGAGCTAGTGGGAGGATACAGCAAGGAGAGAAAGAGGAGAGTAGTGGGAGGATACAGCAAGGAGAGAAAGAGGGAGAGCTAGTGGGAGGATACAGCAAGGAGAGAAAAGAGGGAGAGCTAGTGGAGGATACAGCAAGGAGAGAAAGAGGGAGAGCTAGTGGAGGATACAGCAAGGAGAGAAAGAGGGAGAGCTAGTGGGAGGAAACAGCAAGGAGAAAGAGGGAGAGCTGTGGGAGGATACAGCAAGGAGAGAAGAGGGAGAGCTAGTGGGAGGATACAGCAAGGAGAGAAAGAGGGAGAGCTAGTGGGAGGATACACGCAAGGAGAGAAAGAGGGAGAGCTAGTGGGAGGATACAGCAAGGAGAGAAAGAGGGAGAGCTAGAGGGAGGATACAGCAAGGAGAGAAAGAGGGAGAGCTAGAGGGAGGATACAGCAAGGGAGAAAGAAGGAGAGCTAGAGGGAGATACAGCAAGGAGAGAAAGAGGGAGAGCTAGTGGGAGGATACAGCAAGGAAGAGAAAGAGGGAGAAGCTAGAGGGAGAGATACAGCAAGGAGAGAAAGATATAGCAAAGAGAGAAAGAGGCTGAATCTGGAATAGAAGTGAGGAGTAAATAGGTGTTACGTTAGCATCTCTAGATTGGTGTGCAGTATATGTGTTGTGTGTGTGTGTATGTGTAACCGCGGTCTGCCAGGCGGGCGCAGGGTTCTGGCGGGCAGACCGCCTGCGTTCTGTACCCTCATTCTATCCGATCGCCATGACGACCCCATTAATCATCCACACTGGCACGGAGAGGTGCTCCCAGCCCAGTCAGAGATCAATACACACACACATACAGGCTTATTGCTTATATTCCGTGGTTGATCTCCCTCTCAGTAGTGGACATTAGTGAGGAGAACATCAAACCATCTGCTCTGAAGGCTGTCAGACTAGAGAGGAGAAACTACGCCAGACTACACATTAGATACACTGCTGAGTAACTGCCAACTTCTCTCCCATAAACCTAAGAACTTCACCAATCCGTTTTTCCACATAAAGACAGACTTGCACTGTTTTTAGACAAAAACATTAATGTTTAACTAATTTAAATAGGTTGGTGAGTTCTTTATGCTAATTGAAGAGAAAGGGAAGATGAGGAGAGAGGAGGAGAAAGAGGAGAGAGATGGAGAGATGGAGAGAGATGGGAGAGGAAGAGAGAGATGGAGAGAGAGGGAGAGAGGAGGAGAGAGGAGAAGAGAGATGGAGAGAGGCAGAGAGGAGGAGAGAGATGGAGAGAGTAGGAGAGGTAGGAGAGAGATGGAGAGAGAGGGATAGAGGAGGAGAGCGATGAGAGAGAGGGAGAGAGGAGGAGAGAGGGAGAGAGGCGGAGAGAGATGGAGAGAGAGGAGAGAGGAGGAGAGAGATGGAGAGAGGAGGAGAGAGATGGAGAGAGGCGGAGAGAGGAGGAGAGAGATGGAAGAGAGATGGAGAGAGATCCACAAAGAATTCGAAAACAAATCCAATTTTGATAAACTCCCATATTTACTGGGTGAAATACCACAGTGTGCCATCACAGCAGAGATGAACAAAAACATTAATGTTTAACTAATTTAATAGGTTGGTGGAGGTTTTTATGCTAATTTGAATAGAAAAGGGAGAGAGGAGGAGAGAGATGGAGAGAGGAAGATAGAGATGGACGAGAGATGGAGAGAGCAGAGAGAGGAGGAGAGAGGGGAGAGAGTAGGAGAGAGTAGGAGAAGGATGAGAGAGGAAGGAGGAGAGGAGAGAGGGGAGGAGAGAGAGATGAGAGAGAGAGAGAGGAGAGAGAGATGAGGAGACGAGGGGGAAGCTGGAGAGAGGCAGGAGAGAGAGAGATAGAGAGAGAGGAGGAGGCGAGAGATGAGAGAGGAGGAGAGGGAGAGAGATGGAGAGAGGAGGAGAGAGATGAAGAGAGATGGGAGAGAGGAGAGAGTGAGAGGAGGAGAGAGGAGGAGAGAGATGAGAGGCGGAGAGAGATGGAGAGAGGAGGAGAGAGATGGAGAGAGGAGAGAGGAGGAGAAAGGAGGAGAGAGATGGAGAGAGATGGAGGGAGATGGAGAGAGATGGAGAGGAGAGAGAGAGAGAGAGATGAGAGAGGAGGAGAAGAGGAGATGAGAGAGATGGAGAGAGATGGAGAGCGATTGAGAGAGATGGAGAGAGGCGGAGAGAGGAGGAAGAGAGAGGAAGAGATGGCGGAGAGAGGAGGAGAGAGAGATGGAGAGAGATGGAGAGAGATCACAAAGAATTCGAAAACAAATCCAATTTTGATAAACTCCCATATTTACTGGGTGAAATACCACAGGTGTGCCATCACAGTCAGCAAGATTTGTGACCTGTTGCCACAGAAAAGGGCAACCATGAGAACAAACACCATTGTAAATACAACCATATTTATGCTTATTTATTTTCCCTTGTGTACTTTAAACATTTGTACATTGTTAACAACACTGTATATATAATATATGACATTTGTAATGTCTTTATTGTTTTGAATTCTGTAGTGTAATGTTACTGTAATTTGTATTGTTTATTTCATTTTGTATATTATCTACTCACTTGCTTAGGCAATGTTAACACATGTTTCCATGCATAAGCCCTTGAATTGAATTGAATTGATAAGGAGGAGAGAAATGGAGAGAGATGGAGAGAGATGGAGAGAAGGAGAGGAGAAGAGATGAGAGAGAATGAGAGAGAGATGGCGAGAGAGTGAGGAGAGAGTGTGAGAGAGGCGGAGAGACAGAGGAGGAGAGAGGAGAGAGATGGAGAGAGGAGGAGAGAGATGAGAGAGAGACGGAGAGAGATGAACAAAAACATCCCATGTTAATAATTTCAAATAGGTTGGTGGAGTTCTTTTATGCTAATTGAAGATAAAGGGAGAGAGGAGGAAGAGAGACGGAAGAGAGGAGAGAGATGGATGAGAGATGGACAGAGAGGGAGAGAGAGGAGAGAGGAGGAGAGAGATGGAGAGAGCAGAAGAGAGAGAAGAGAGGGAGGAGAGAGGAGGAGAGAGGAGAGAGAGAGGAAGAGAGAGGAGGAGAGAGAATATGTTAGAGGAAAGAAGAAACAAGAAAACGAATACGGAGTAGAGAATCAACTTGTGGTTAGTGAAGAACGTTGTCTACAGTAAGATCAATAGACGCAGAGTGTGGAGTCCACAGAGAAACAGGTGTGATAGCATAAGGCCAGAGGTAGAGAGCTACGATCCAACCTCCAAACCCGCCGCCCAGCCAAAAGACCCATCTGCAGCTCACACACACACAGACATTTAGTTTATTTTTTGTATTTTGATTTAACCTTTATTTAACTAGGAAGTCAGTTAAGACAAATATATTTACAATGACGGCCTACCGGCCAAACCTAATGCACGCTGGCCAATGTGCGCGCGCCTTATGGGACTCTCAATCACGGCTGGTTGTGATACGCTGGAATCGAACCCGGTCTGTAGTAACATACACACCAGTGTAACAGAGATGATTTCATGAACATTCATTGATTTGTAACCTTGCTGAAAACTTGTCTTAAGCTCCTGGCACTAATGCCTTGGCTTTAGCGCAGAGGATTAAACACAGTCTTGTCTATTTTTGTGTCTCTTTTTTTCTTTCTATCTCAGTGAGGACTGAGCTGACTTCACGCACCAGTGTCACAAATGACCGTGGCGGCATCCTGGCGCTCCACATCAATGAAACACACACACACCACACACACACACACACCACACACACACACACACACACACAACACACACACACACACACACACACACACACACACACCACAACAACAAAAACACACACACACACACACACAGCTCCATATCAATGAGGAGGTGAAAGGTCTGTATTTACATTCTTGTATTAACTATGACTGACAACACAAAGGTCAGAGGGCGAGAAAACAAGATAGTATATAGCACTACATCATCTATAGTCTCACCCTTTTCATTGTCTCGCTTCTCTCTTCTCTCTCTTCTCTTTTCTCTCTCTCTTCTTTCTCGTCCTCTCTCTCTTTCTCGTCTCTCTCTCTTTCTTGTCATCTCTCTCTTTCTCGTCCTCTCTCTGCTTTCTCATCCCTCTCTCTTTCTCTCCTCTCTCTTTCTCATCTCTCTCTTCCATTAAGAGAAAAACACATGAATTCACATGTGAACCGTGAATTGTTTCCAAAAACACGTTTTCATGTGATCTTATGTGAAGTTATGGTAATAACATGTGACAACATGTAAAGCACATGTGATCAATTGACAATCGATGACAATGGCATCTTGGTGAAAGTGATGGTATATACTGTACGTTGACACACAACACACACACACGA
>NC_036849.1:25676406-25681811 GCF_002910315.2 Salvelinus sp. IW2-2015
CACCGCACGCACGCACGCAGCACGCACGCACGCAACGCACGAGCACGCACACACACACACACACACACACACACACACAACACACACACACCACACACACACACACACACACACACACACACACACCACACAACACACACACACACACACACACACACACACCACACACACACACACACAGAGTGCTAGACAGTGGCAGTAGCTGCATCAGATTAATGCAGTGTCAGGTTGTGTTTGGGTGAGGGCGTGCGAGCAGCAACCAGATGGTCCCGGGGCTGATGACTGTCAGGGGTCCTGATCTGATCAATCGCATGTATTAATACATCTCCCTTCACCAGGGGCCCCAAGGGCCCTACACACAACATCTGGAGAGGAGGGAGGAAGGAGGGAGGCGAAAGAGGAGTAGAGGGGTATTGTGTAGGAATGTATATGTCTAGTATTAATACATCTGACTTCATCAGGGGTCCAGGGACCACAACACAACATCAGGATGAAGAGGGAAAAGGAGACGAGAGAGGGAGGAGGAAGAGAGGGAGTGAGGAAGGAGAGAGGGAAAATAAAAAGGAGGGAGGATAGTGTGACTAAATTAAGTGGAGAGTAGAGAAGAGAGAGGGAGAGAATGATGAGAAAAAGAGGAGAGCTAGTGGGAGAATACAGTAAGGAGAGAAAGAGGGAGAGCTAGTGGGAGGATACAGCAAGGAGAGAAAGAGGGAGAGCTAGTGGGAGGATACAGCAAGGAGAGAAAGAGGGAGAGCTAGTGGGAGGATACAGCAAGGAGAGAAAGAGGGAGAGCTAGTGGGAGGATACAGCAAGGAGAGAAAGAGGGAGAGCTAGTGGAGGATACAGCAAGGAGAGAAAGAGGGAGAGCTAGTGGGAGGAAACAGCAAGGAGAGAAAGAGGGAGAGCTAGTGGGAGGATACAGCAAGGAGAGAAAGAGGGAGAGCTAGTGGGAGGATACAGCAAGGAGAGAAAGAGGGAGAGCTAGTGGAGGATACAGCAAGGAGAGAAAGAGGGAGAGCTAGTGGGAGGATACAGCAAGGAGAGAAAGAGGGAGAGCTAGAGGGAGGATACAGCAAGGAGAGAAGAGGGAGAGCTAGGGGAGGATACAGCAAGGAGAAAGAGGAGAGTAGAGGGGATACAGCAAGGAGAGAAAGAGGGAGCTAGTGGGAGGATACAGCAAGGAGAGAAAGAGGAGAGCTAGAGGGAGGATACAGCAAGGAGAGAAAGATATAGCAAAGAGAGAAAGAGGCTGATCTGGAATAGAGTGAGGAGTAAATAGGTGTTACGTTAGCATCTCTAGATTGGTGTGCAGTATATGTGTGTGTGGTGTGTGTATGTGTAACCGCGGTCTGCCAGGCGGGCGCAGGGTTCTGGCGGGCAGACCGCCTGCGTTCTGTACCCTCATTCTATCCGATCGCCATGACGACCCCATTAATCATCCACACTGCACGGAGAGGTGCTCCCAGCCCAGTCAGAGATCAATACACACACACATACAGGCTTATTGCTTATATTCGTGGTTGATCTCCTCTCAGTAGTGGACATTAGTGAGGAGAACATCAAACCATCTGCTCTGAAGGCTGTCAGACTAGAGAGGAGAAAACTACGCCAGACTACACATTAGATACACTGCTGAGTAACTGCCAACTTCTCTCCCATAAACCTAAGAACTTCACCAATCCGTTTTTTCCACATAAAGACAGACTTGCACTGTTTTTAGACAAAAAACATTAATGTTTAACTAATTTAAATAGGTTGGTGAGTTCTTTATGCTAATTGAAGAGAGAAAGGGAAGATGAGGAGAGAGGAGGAGAAAGAGGAGAGAGATGGAGAGATGGAGAGAGATGGAGAGAGGAGAGAGAGATGGGAGAGAGAGGGAGAAGAGGAGGAGAGAGGAGAAGAGAGATGGAGAGAGGCAGAGAGGAGGAGAGAGATGGAGAGAGTAGGAGAGAGTAGGAGAGAGATGGAGAGAGAGGGATAGAGGGGAGAGCGATGAGAGAGAGGGAGAGAGGAGGAGAGAGGGAGAGAGGCAGGAGAGAGATGGAGAGAGACGGAGAGAGGAGGAGAGAGATGGAGAGAGGAGGAGTAGAGATGGAGAGAGGCGGAGAGAGAGGGAGAGAGATGGAAGAGAGATGGAGAGAGATCCACAAAGAATTCGAAAACAAATCCAATTTTGATAAACTCCCATATTTACTGGGTGAAATACCACAGTGTGCATCAACAGCAGAGATGAACAAAAACATTAATGTTTAACTAATTTAATGAGCTTTGAGCGGTGGCGTGGTGTGCTGAGGGGATGATATCACAGAGAGGCGTTGGCATGGCGATCTACTGATGTCAGGCTGTTTACTGAGCTGCCAGGTTACATTTAGTCTGGCTGACAGGCAGCAGGGGAGGATCTGTGTGTGTGTGTGTTTGTGTGTGTGTGTGTTTGTGAAAGGCACATTTAGAGGTATTCTCCAAGTGGGAGTGGTGGAGCAGACTTGGCGTGGAGGTGGAGGATTGTGGGAAGGGCCCTGGAGGACAGGAGCCCCTGGCTGTGTGTGTGTGCCTGCAGGCCCCTTCACTGGCAAACAGATGYCACCAGCACCACAGGCTGTGATCAACACATACACGCAATGATAATACAGACACGCATGCATATCGTGTGTGTGTATTGTCTTACCGGTACCGTCAACGCAGTAATAGTAGAGGTGTTGAGTGTGGGGTCTGTGTGCTGTTTTCTGTACACCAGGCGATACTGTGAAATCCTTCCATTGGGTTGTCCAGGCTGTGTCCAGTTCAACTGTACTGAGTACGCACCTGCCAACACATAAACAGATATCACACACAGTGAGAATAACATAGGAAGTCAAACATCACCTTTTATTCCCTCCCTCTCGTTCATCTCTCACTCACTTGTCGGTGTGACAATAGGAGGAGCAATGTCCTCTGGACCCGCCTCCATGGTGACAGCTGAAGCCCATTGGCTGCGAGCAGAGCCGCGGGAGTTGTGGGCATGTACACTGTACTGGTATTGTCTGAAGGGCTTGAGGGRGTCGCTGGCGTCGATAAACTCTAGCGGCCCATTGGACCAGATAAACACCAACAGCTCCTCCTGCGTCCCCATTGGTCGCCTGGCAGGAAACAGGAAGAGCAAGTGAGTTATGCTAACTAACCCTGAGGATGATCTTTAAGCCTTAGTTACAACTTGAGTGACAGATAGAGAGAGAAATAGAGAGCAATAGGAGAAGYGTTAAAAGATGGCAATGAAAAGAGGAGAGAGAGAGGGGAGGAGCAGGAGTGAAAAGGGGCAAGGGGATGAGGATGGTAGTCTCTAATCATTCCAACTGCATCAACTGCATGTGTCTTGGTTCACAATGTACACCTAAACTACAGCTGGACTTGATGACATAGCTCAAAACACCCCTCTACCCCTTCCTTCAGCTCTCACACATTTAACCAACTGTGTGTCTCCATCAGAAACCTCTGGATCTCAGAATCACAGATCCACTGAAGTCCCCAAAGTCTATAGCAAGGCCCTCTATACATACTGTATTAAGTGAGAGAGTCAGACAGTGTGTGTTTGGTCATGCTGAGCATGATCTGAATGCTCAACTGTACTCCTTCCTCTGGGATTAACTTCTCCTACTGAATTTGAGTAACTCCAATTTTGGTTTACCAAAGTCTGACTCCTTGTGTGGATGTGAAGTTAGGATTCTTCCCTCAGCCTGTATGCTAATGATGTTTCCACAGGACTTATCAAGGCTTAGATACTCTCTGACCCTGCATACAGATACCCGGTTGTGTTAGCCGCCTGGAATACGTACACTGCCGTTCAAAAGTTTGGGGTCACTTAGAAATGTCATTGTTTTTGAAAGAAAAGCACATTGGTCCATTAAAAATAACATCAAAATGATCAGATATACAGCGTTACATTGTTAATGTTGTAAATGACTATTGTAGCTGGAAAGGGCTGATTTTGAATGGAATATCTACATAGGCGTACAGAGGCCCATTATCAGCAACCATCACTCCTGTGTTCCAAATGCACGTTGTGTTAGCTAACTCAATTTTATAATTTTAAAAGGCTAATTTATCATTAGAAAACACTTTTGCAATGATGTTAGCACAGCTGAAAACTGTGTGTTCTGATTAAGTAGCAATAAAACTGGCCTTCTTTAGACTAGTTGAGTATTCTGGAGCATCAGCATTTGTGGGTTCAATCAGGCTCAAAATGGCCAGAAACAAAAGTCCTTCTCTGAAACTCGTCAGTCTATTATTTTCTAAGAATTGAAGGCTATTCCATGCGAGAAATTGCCAAGAAACTGAAGATCTCGTACAACGCTGTGTACTACTCCCTTCACAGAACAGTGCAAACTGGCTTAACCAGAATGAAAGAGGAGTAGGAGTCCCCAGTATAAAACTGAGCAAGAGGACAAGTACATTAGAGTATCTAGTCATCAACTGGCAGCTTCATTATAGAGTACCCGTAAAACACCAGTCTCAACGTCAGCAGTGAAGAGGCGACTCCGGGATGCTGTCCTTCTAGGCAGAGTTGTAAAGAAAAAGCCATATCTCAGACTGGCCAATAAAAATTAAATATTAAAATGGGCAAAAGAACACAGACACTGGACAGAGGAACTCTGCCTAGAAGGACAGCATCCCGAGTTGCCTCCTCACTGTTGACGTTGAGACGGGTGTTTGAGGATTGTTGAGGCGTCTGTTTCTCAAACTAGACACTCTAATGTACTTGTCCTCTTGCTCAGTTGTGCACCGGGACCACCCACTCCTCTTTCTATTCTGGTTAGAGCCTGTTCTGTGAAGGAGTAGTAACACAGCATTGTATGAGATCTTCAGTTCCTTGGCAATTGCTCGCTTGGAATAGCCTTCATTCCTCAGAACAAGAATATACTGATGAGTTTCAGAGGCCTTTGTTTCTGGCCATTTTGAGCCTGTAATCGAACCACAAATACTGATGCTCCAGAATCTACACTGTATTTCGGATCAATTTGATGTTATTTTAATGGACAAAAATGTTGCTTTCTTTCTTAATAAACAAGGACATTTCTAATTTAGCCCAAACTTTTGAACGGGTAGTGTAGGTTGTTTGTTTAGTCTGCATTTGTGTGTATCGACTACCCAGTATGCCAGTTTTTCATCTGCCTGGTGTGTGTGTTGTGTGTGTGTGTTGTGTGCGTGCACCCATGTGTCTGCCTGTCTTTGTGTGTGTGTGTGTGTTTGTGTGTGTGTGTGTGTGTGTGTGTGTGTGTGTGTGTTGTGTGTGTGTGTGTGTGTTGTGTGTGTTTGTGTGTGGTGTGTGTTGGTGTGTGTGTGTGTGTGGTGTGTGTGTGTTGTCTGCGTGTGTGTGTGTTTGTCTGCGTGTGTTTATTTGTGGCAAGGTCAAGTGTGTGTTTTGACCAGTT
>NC_036849.1:25686497-25688353 GCF_002910315.2 Salvelinus sp. IW2-2015
GAAAGGACTTTGTTTCTGGCCATTTTGAGCCTGTAATTGAACCCACAAATGCTGATGCTCCAGATACTCAACTAGTCTAAAGAAGGCCAGTTTTATTGCTACTTTAATCAGAACAACAGTTTTCAGCTGTGCTAACATCATTGCAAAAGTGTTTTCTAATGATAAATTAGCCTTTTAAAATTATAAAATTGAGTTAGCTAACACAACGTGCATTTGGAACACAGGAGTGATGGTTGCTGATAATGGGCCTCTGTACGCCTATGTAGATATTCCATTCAAAATCAGCCGTTTCCAGCTACAATAGTCATTTACAACATTAACAATGTAACGCTGTATATCTGATCATTTTGATGTTATTTTAATGGACCAATGTGCTTTTCTTTCAAAAACAATGACATTTCTAAGTGACCCCAAACTTTTGAACGGCAGTGTACGTATTCCAGGCGGACTAAACACAAACACGACACACACCAACACAAATACAAAGCAGATTAGAAAGTCTCCCCTTAATCTAAATGACCTTGTAAACTAAGAGGTGAATGATGATGTTATTACTATGATGGTATTACCTGTGTATGAATGGTTACTACCTGTGTATGAATGTTATTACCTGTGTATGAATGTTATTACCTGTGTATGAATGGTTCCTACCTGTGTATGAATGGTTATTACCTGTGTATGAATGGTTATTACCTGTGTATGACTGTTATTACCTGTGTATGCATTGTTATTACCTGTGTATGACTTATTACCTGTATATGAATGTTATTACCTGTGTATGAATGGTTACTACCTGTGTATGAATGGTTATTGCCTGTGTATGAATGGTTATTGCNACACACACACACAACACACACACCAGGCAGATGAAAAACTGGCATACTGGGTAGTCGATACACACAAATGCAGACTAAACATACACCTACACTACCGTTCAAAAGTTTGGGCTCAATTAGAAATGTCCTTGTTTATTAAGAAAGAAAAGCAACATTTRTGTCCATTAAAATAACATCAAATTGATCKGAAATACAGTGTAGATTCTGGAGCATCAGTATTTGTGGGTTCGATTACAGGCTCAAAATGGCCAGAAACAAAGGCCTTCTGAAACTCATCAGTATATTCTTGTTCTGAGGAATGAAGGCTATTCCAAGCGAGCAATTGCCAAGGAACTGAAGATCTCATACAATGCTGTGTTACTACTCCCTTCACAGAACAGGCTCTAACCAGAATAGAAAGAGGAGTGGGTGGTCCCGGTGCACAACTGAGCAAGAGGACAAGTACATTAGAGTGTCTAGTTTGAGAAACAGACGCCTCACAAGTCCTCAAACACCCGTCTCAACGTCAACAGTGAGGAGGCAACTCCGGGATGCTGTCCTTCTAGGCAGAGTTCCTCTGTCCAGTGTCTGTGTTCTTTTGCCCATTTTAATATTTAATTTTTATTGGCCAGTCTGAGATATGGCTTTTTCTTTACAACTCTGCCTAGAAGGACAGCATCCCGGAGTCGCCTCTTCACTGCTGACGTTGAGACTGGTGTTTTACGGGTACTCTATAATGAAGCTGCCAGTTGATGACTAGATACTCTAATGTACTTGTCCTCTTGCTCAGTTTTATACTGGGGACTCCRACTCCTCTTTCCATTCTGGTTAGAGCCAGTTTGCACTGTTCTGTGAAGGGAGTAGTACACAGCGTTGTACGAGATCTTCAGTTTCTTGGCAATTTCTCGCATGGAATAGCCTTCAATTCTTAGAAAAATAATAGACTGACGAGTTTCAGAAGAAAGGACTTTGTTTCTGGCCATTTTGAGCCTGTAATTGAACCCACAAATGCTGATGCTCCAGATACTCAACTAGTCTAAA
>NC_036849.1:25692476-25695259 GCF_002910315.2 Salvelinus sp. IW2-2015
GCTAGAAGGCCAGTTTTATTGCTACTTTAATCAGAACACACAGTTTTCAGCTGTGCTAACATCATTGCAAAAGTGTTTTCTAATGATAAATTAGCCTTTTAAAATTATAAAATTGAGTTAGCTAACACAACGTGCATTTGGAACACAGGAGTGATGGTTGCTGATAATGGGCCTCTGTACGCTATGTAGATATTCCATTCAAAATCAGCCTTTCCAGCTACAATAGTCATTTACAACATTAACAATGTACACGCTGTATATCTGATCATTTTGATGTTATTTTTAATGGACCAATGTGCTTTTCTTTCAAAAACAATGACATTTCTAAGTGACCCAAACTTTTGAACGGCAGTGTACGTATTCCAGGCGGTAAACACAACCGGTGTGTGTGTGGAGGCAGAGACTAGCGTATCAGGGACATGAGACAGAGGTCACAAACAGCCTTATTGAGAGGTTGGGTGCGTCACATTTATTTTGTCATAGTTCTGTTACATAAAGCGCATATGAGCCTACAGGACCCGAGCCACTACCCATTGGTGGACCACTGCATTAGGGACGTCTTTCCCACATCAGAGGTGAGGAAAGCCTGACTCCTGTCCAGATAATATGTGCTTCAGCCAACTCCTGACTATTGCTGTCATGCCAGTCATATATAGCATGACAATGAACCAACATGCCAGTCATATATAGCATGACAATGAACCAACATGCCAGTGACCTGGCTGAAACAACCAGATAAGGGGAGTAGCGGGTAGACAGAGAGGGGGGTAGTCACTGACCTGGGGGTTTCCAGGAGACGAAGAGAGAGCGGGGGCCAAACACGGTGACGTTATGAGGGGGCGGGACTCCCAGAGGGGAGGAGACTGGTGTCTGGACGACGTACCTGTTACTCAAACCACTACCGCCCCCGGTACTGGCCTCCAACACAAACACATACCTGAGGGGGAGGAAGGGAGAGAGTTTGTAGTGTTACACGATGGGAAAACACAGAGGCACAGACACACATACACACATAGCCACAGAGAAGCGGTCCAACACATTTTTTCTTCAGATTATATATTATATWCTGTAAACTGAGTGTACAAAACATTAAGAACACCTTCCATTTTGCCCTCAGAACAGCCTCAAGTCGTTGGGGCATGGACTCTACAAAGAGTGGAAAGCGTTGCACAGGGATGCTGGTCCATGTTGACTCCAATGCTTCCCACAGTTGTYTCAAGTTGGCTGGATGTCCGTTGGGTGGTGGACCATTCRTGATACACATTGGAAACTGTTGAGTGTGAAAAACCCAGCAGTGTTGTGGTTCTTGACACAAACTGGTGCTCCTGGCACCTACTATAATACCCTGTTCAAAGGCACTAAAATCTTTTGTCTTMCCCATTTACCCTCTGAATGGCACACATACACAATCCATGTCTCAATTGTCTTAAGGCTTAAAAATCCTTCTTTAACCTGTCTCCTTCATGTACACAAATTGAAGTGGATTTAACAAGTGACATAAATAAGGGATCCTAGCTTTCACCTGGTCAGTCTATGTGATGGAAAGAGCAGGTGTTCTTAATGTTTTGTACACTCAGTGTATATACACTGAATAAGAATATAAAAGCAACATGCAACAATTTGAAAGATTTTACTGAGTTACAGTTCATATAAGGAAATCAGTCAATTGAAATAAATAAATGAGGTCCTAATCTATGGATTTCACATGACTGGGAATACAGATGTACATCTGATGATCACAGATGCCTTAAAAAAAGGTAGGTTGTGTGGATCAGAAAACTAGTCAGTATCTGGTGTGACCACCTTTTGCCTCATGCGGCGTGACACATCTTGATCAGCAGGTTGATTGTGGCCTGTGTAATGTTTTCCTGCTCCTCTTCAATGGCTGTGCGAAGTTGCTGGATATTGTCGGGAACTGGACCACGCTGTCGTACACGTCTAGTTAAATGCGTACCCTGAGAGGACTATACACCAGCTGCACCCTTATATCCCCACTGTCACGTCCTGACCAGAGTTCTTATGTGTTGTGCTTGTTTTAGTGTTGGTCAGGACGTGAGCTGGGTGGGCATTCTATGTTCTGTGTCTAGTTTGTCTGTTTCTGTGTTCGGCCTAATATGGTTCTCAATCAGAGGCAGCTGTCAATCGTTGTCCCTGATTGAGAATCATATATAGGTGGCTTGTTTTGTGTTGGGGATTTGTGGGTGGTTGTTTCCTGTCTCTGTGTTTTGTCTGCACCAGAAAGGACTGTATCGGTTTGCCACATTTGTTATTTTGTTTTGTAAGTGTTCACGTTTATTTGTCGTATTAAACATGTTGAGCACTGGCTACGCTGCGTCTTGGTCCGATCCCTGTTACACCCCCTCTTCAGACGAAGAGGAGGAAGGCTGCCGTTACACCCACTGCAATATCTATATGAAAAACAATACAAGTGACAAATCAGTGGTTTTAATGTGTTTCAGTGCGCTGGTCTAACCCTCTACGTAACTGGTAATGGGCCTGTTTTAAAGCTGCCTGGAAAAATACTTAATGTACAGCTATAATGTGTGTGTGGACTTTACAGGGAATTAAAGGCTTTCAATGTTAAATGTGTCCCACTTACACAGCTTATGTATGCCTGAACACCCGGAAACCCTCCGCCTTTTAAAGGCTAATATGTCTTCTGATGTCATGAATGTGTGTGAGGCTTTGGAGGCCTTCTCTAAGTGTGTTCACATTATTACACTCACAGGACGCTCACACAACACATTCATATGCAGGAAATTAGGATAGTCTTTATGGTGGGT
>NC_036849.1:25695359-25696861 GCF_002910315.2 Salvelinus sp. IW2-2015
ACTCACTCACTCACTCACTCACTCACTCACATTACTTCACTCACTCACTCACTCACTCACTCACTCACTCACTCACTCACTAAAACACTCACTCACTCACTCCACTCACTCACTCTTCACTCACACTCACTCACTCACGCACTCACTCACTCACTCACTTACCAGGTCCCAGAGAGTTGCAGAAGGCAGTGAGCTCCTGGGTCATGCCAGAGGACAGCTGTTGACTGATCTCTCTCAGGACTGAGTGAGTGAGTGAGTGAGTGAGTGAGTGAGTGAGTGAGTGAGTGAGTGAGTGAGTGAGTGAGTGAGTGAGTGAGTGAGTGAGTGAGTGAGTGAGGGAGGGAGGACAGGCTATGTGCACGCTGCCCACAAAATGAGGTGAGCTGAGCTGCACTTCGTAACCTTCTGCCAAACGTATGACCATATTAGAGACACATATTTCCACACAGACCCACAAAGAATTTGAAAACAAACACGATTTTGATATACTCCCATATCTACTGGGTGAAATACCACAGTGTGCCATCACAGCAGTAAGATTTGTGACCTGTTGCAAAAAGAAAAGGGCAACCAGAGAAGAACAAACACCATTGTAAATTCAACCCATATTTATGCTTCCTTTTGTACTTTAACCATTTGAACATCATTATAACACTATATAGACATAAAATGACATTTGAAATGTCTTTATTCTTTTGGAACTTCTGTGAGTGTAATGTTTACTGTTAATTTTTATTGTTTATTTCTCTTTTGTTTATTATTTCCTTCACTTGCTCTGGCCATGTTACAGTTTTTTACAATCCCTTTGTCACTAATTTCAGAACCTTGTGGTCATTTTTCAAAACTCTAGACACAAAATTCAAAACGGTCATCACTTATAACACAGGCTGTCCAATGTTCAAAACATTGCATTGTGCATTCATATCTTTAAAGAAACCTTGCACTTTCAGAATCAAATAACTAATTTATCATGACATACCATAGGAACATTCATTTATATCACCCACACACAAGATACCGATAGTTTCACTGTGTAGTTGTTCGTACGGTCATTAAATATTGTAGTACAAAATATGTGATACATGTTTCATTATGGTACTACACGTACATACATCACTGTAAAAGGACTAGTAAAGATACTGTGTCTGATACTACAGACACAGTGGAATCATTGAACAAAATCTGAAATGTATTGATGAAATACAATAAAATCACTAATAGGTTTCTTTGAATCAGAGCAAAAATAACTAGCTACAAAAAAAGAAAAAAACTACAGTAAAACATMAACTGCAGTGTTCCTCACCTGGCTTACTGTAAAAACCAAAACAAAKGTTTGATTACTGTACTTCTATATTTCCATCAACCCTGTCTGGATTTGGCCACAGGTTCTCATCCACATGGATGTTTTCATTAGCCGAACATCTTGGGAAGAATCTTCGGGCGAATCCAGGCCTGACACTGGTCTGCCGTGATGTCATTGCATGCGTCATCCATGGCCTGGA
>NC_036849.1:25702832-25711951 GCF_002910315.2 Salvelinus sp. IW2-2015
AAGGGGCGGCTTGTTCGTGAGGGCGCCTATCATAACCTTCCACCTCCATGTGGAAAAAAATTCCTCAATCGGGTTTTAGGAAAGGAGAGTATGGGTGTAAGTACAGGGTGGAATTGTGCGATAAACAAAACACATTCAGTGAGCGGCAGTTCTGTGGGCAAAAACACCTTGTTAATGAGAGAGGTCAGAGGAGAATGTCCAGACTCATTCAAGCTAACAGAAAGGCCACAAATGCTCAAAAAAACAGCTGTTTAAAACAATGGTGTGCAGAAAGGCATCTCTTAACGTACAACACCGTGAATAATTCAGGCTGTTGTGGAGGCAAAAGGGGGTCCTACCCAGTACTAGATAGGTGTACCTAATAAAGTGGCTGGTGAGTGTACAGTAATGTCAAATCTGAAAACATGGTCTGGAAAAGTGGTACATGGGACCATAGAAACAGTGTCTGATAAAGAATGATGATGAAATATTACAGCCATAGATAATGTAGTCCAATTGGTTCATGTTCCACGGTAATTGGTGTCAATGGATCTCGTTATCCTGAAACTTTCATGATCTAAACATGGAATATTGTTTGTCAGTTTCCGTAAAACTATGCATTAAGAGTAATGCAACAGTTACTTATCATTTTGAGCAGTTGTACCAATTGATAGTTAGATCATTGTTATGAAATGAATAGACAGTCATCTCAGATGTAATGTGTGAATTGCATTTTGAAATGGTAATACTTTGATGTTAAGTTGTGTCATTTTGAACAGGTGATTTTAGTTCAATGAACAAATGATCTTAGCTTTATGTGTATTGTATCCAAGCAATTGGAAAAAGTGTTAAAGTTTTGAAAAATTAGCTTTTTGAAAATTGATTGTGAGTTTTGTGTCTAGATCAAATTCAAATCAAATGTATTTATATAGCCCTTCTTACATCAGCTGATATCTCAAAGTACTGTACAGAAACCCAGCCTAAAACCCCAAACAGCAAGCAATGCAGGTGTAGATGTCATGTTCGTCGTATGAATCGGACCAAGGCGCAGCATGGTATGCGTACATTCTTTAATATATTAAGAATGAACACTGAACAAAACTAACCAAAATAACACGTGACGCTATACAAAGAGTGCTGACAGGCAACTACACATAGACAAGAACCCACGAACACCAAAGGGAAAATGGCCACCTAAATATGATCCCCAATCAGAGACAACGATAACAGCTGAAACAGCTGCCTCTGATTGGGAACCATATCAGGCCACCATAGACATACAAATCACCTAGACCTACAAAAACCCTAGACATACAAAAAACCCTAGACAATACAAAAACTAACGTACCCACCCTAGTCACACCCTGACCTAACCAAMATATAAAGAAAACAGAGATATCTCAGGTCAGGGCGTGACACTAGAGTTTTGAAAAATTACATCGAGGTTCCGAAATTAGTGGCAAAGTGATTGTAAAAAACTGTAATATATGTTTCCCATGCCAATAAAGCCCTTTGAATTGAATTGAATTGAGACAGAATGAGCGAGTGAGAGAGAGAGATATATGGTGTGTTTGTGTATATTTACACATCTTATACTACTGGTTTGGATTTACTGTGTCTCACCATACTGTGTGTGTGTGTTTGTGTCAGAAGGTGATGTAGATGTGTTGCTGGAGAGTGCTGCAGTGGAGAGCAGGAGCCAACTGACCCCCCTGTCCATCAGTCAGGAGTGTACAGGAGACAGCAGGCCTGTAGACAGACAGACGGACAGAGCTACAGGCCTCCCCAAAGAGCCAGCCAGAGACACACACACAGACAGAGCAGAGAGCCCCAAGGACTCCTGCTCAGGTGAGACACACACACTGATCAGGAAATGTTTGTAGCCTGACTGAGCTACATACTGTATGTGTGTGTTGAATTGAATTTGTGTCTGTGTGTGTGATTTGTGTCTGTGCTTGCCGCGCAATGATGACTTTGTTGATTACTATACATTGTGTCTAATATGTGTGTTTCCACGTGTGTGTGTGTGTGTGTGTGTGTGTGTGTGGGTGTTGTGTGTGTGTGGTGTGTGTGTGTGTGTTGTGTGTGTGTGTGTGTGTGTGTTGTGGTGTGGGTGTGTGTGTGGTGTGTGTGTGTGTGTGGTGTGGTGTGTGTGTGTGTAGAGTACCGTGTGGAGTGGCGGAGGTACGGCCCATCCAGTTGGTGGTAGCCAGGAAGTGCTGTCCCTTGTGTGTCCATCGCTGACTCCAGCACTCAGAACCTGGACCTCGGCTCCTTCGACAGGGTCGACTTCCTCATCTGTGTCCCCCTTCTGAGGTCACCTTCCACAGACTGTACTGCATCTCTGGAACTCAGGTAACTGCCCCCCTCTCTTCACTCCTCCTCTCCTACCTCCTCTTATCCCCTCTCTTCCCTACTCCTCTCTTACCTCCTCTTTATCCTCCTCTCCTACCTCCCCTTTCATCCTCCTCATCCTACTCTCCTCTTATCCTCCTCTCCTACCTCCTCTTGTATCCTCCTCTCCTACCTTCTATTTATCCTCAATCTCCTACCAACCTCTTTATCCTCCTCACCTACCTCCTCTTTATCCTCCTCTCCTACCCCCCTTTATCCTCCTCGTGACCTACCTCCCTCTTTATCCTCCTCTCCTACCTCTCTTTCTCCTCTCTACCTCCTCTTTACCTCCTCTTTACTCCTCTTTATCCGCCTCTCCTACCTCCTTCTTATCCTCCTCTCCTACTCCTCTTTATCCTCCTCTCTCCCCCTCTTGTATCCTCCTCTCCTACCCCCTCTTTATCCTCCTCTCCTACCTCCCTTTATCCTCCTCTCCTACCCCCTCTTTATCCTCCTCTCCTACCTCCTCTTTATCTCCTCTTCTACCTCCTCTCTTACCTACCTCTCTTACCTCCTCTTTTCCTCCTACTCCTCTTACCTCTTTACCTCCTCTCCAACCTCCTCTTATTCCTCCTTTCTTACCCCTCTCCCTACTTCCTCTTTATCCTCCTTCTCCTACCTCCTCTTTATCCTCCTCTCCTACCTCCTCTTATCCTCCTCTCCTACCCCCTCTTTATTCTCTCTCTCCTACCTCCCTCTTATCCTCCTCTTCTACCTCCTCTCTTACCTCCTCTCTTACCTCCTCTTTCCTCCTCTCCTACCTCCTCTTTATCCTCCTCTCCTACCTCCTCTTTATCCTCCTTTTCTTACCTCCTCTCCTACTATCCTCTTTATTCCTCCTCTCCTACCTCCTCTTTATCCTCCTCTCCTACCTCCTCTTTACTCTCTTTCTCCTACCTCCTCCCTTTCTCCTCCTCTTTCTCCTCCTCTCCTACCTCCTCTTTATCCTCTTCTCCTACCTCCTCTTTCCCCCTCTTTATCCTCCTCTTCTACCTCCTCTATCCTCCTCTCTACCTCCTCTCTTTATCCTGCTCTCCTCCCTCCTCTTTATCCTCCTCTCCTACCCCCTCTAATCCTCCTCCTACTTCCCTCTTATCCTCCTCTCCTACCTCCTCTTTATCCATCCCTCCTCTCCATCTCCTCTTTATCCTTCCTCTCCTACCTCCTATTATCCTCCTCTCCTACCTCCTCTTTATCCTCCTTTCTTACTTCCTCTCCTAATCCTCTTTATCCTCCTCTCCTAACTCCTCTTCATCCTCCTCTCCTACCTCCTCGTTATCCTCTTCTTCTTACCTCCTCTTTCTCCTCCTCTTTCTCCTCCTCTCTCCTACCTCCTCTTTATCCTCCTCTCCTACCTCCTCCTCTTTATCCTCCTCTCCCATCTCCTCTTTCCCCTCTCCTACCTCTCTTATCCTCCCTTTTCTCCTCCTCTAATACCTCCTCTTTATCCTCTCCCTACCTCCTCTTTATGCCTCCTCTCTTACCTCCTCTTTATCTCCTCTGTTTCTTTTACTTCTATTCCACCTGTCAACAGACTCCCTCTTCTTTCTTTCTTTTACTTTCTTGTTTTAAAATAATTATTTATTACAAAAAAACACAAGAAGGGGTAAACATTAAAGTATTAGAACATGAAGGACAAACAATACAGCATCAAGACACTATCAAACATGTATCAGTCTTTCTGCAACAGACCATCCTTATGTGTGAGCGGTGCGTGTGCATGATAGTGATAAAAAATATATGTCATAGTTTCCTTTTTCATGATCACAATCTTGTGAAACCCGAACCCTCCAAGATCCCCCCACAGTCCCCGATAGCTATCCCCTCAACCATTCGAGACCCTCCCACAGTCCCCCCCAGAAGAAAAAAATTAAAATAGAATTAATTCCATTCCCCACCCCCAAGAACCCCCAATTAGCAACAACCAAGAGAACTAAAGAGAAAAAAAAGAAAAGACAGAAGAAAAACAGCAAACAACAATGCAAAAATTGTTTAAAAAAAAATATTATTTACAACAAAGACATCAAGGACAACTGAAATCATAAACAGCAATGCCTATTTATATGTTTGTGTGCATGTCTGCGCAGTTTACATGTATGTGTGTGTTCTTGTATGTGTTTATTTGAATGAGAGTGTGTGTTATATACATGTGTACAACAAACCTGCACGGCATCAGCCTCAGGCAAACCGCCTTAGATGTAATTCAAAAGTCGTTTATTATGTTTTTTTCCCTTTACCTTTTACATCATTCTCTCTTCTCACAGCAAGCAACTCACTCCACTTGTCTCCAATTCCACATACCAACCCTCAGCTTCCCTCAGCCCATCCATCTATCTCTGCTGGCCACCCACTTCGTATTTCTACGCAACACCAATATCTTTCAACTATACTATGATGTTTAACGTACAATTTCAACTCATCTAATCTATTAGAATCTACAGATTGCGTGTTGAAGATAATACTTTTTGCTAAGAGGTTAGTATATTATTAATGCTGACCCGGCTCTCCAGATCTCTAACAGTACTTTTCTAGGTCATTTTTAGATCAATGTTATGCATTTTCATCCATTCCTGAACCTGAGACCAGAACAGGCTACCTGAGGGCAATACCAACAATAAATGTTCTATTGTTCTGTAATCCTCACAGACAAATCTGCAGAGCTTCGATGATTTTATGCCACAAATATTCAACATTTTGTTGGTGGCAAGAATTTTTGCTATAATAAATTTAGCTGGAAAGCAGAAGTCGTTAATCTTGCGTTGTTTCTTGTATATACAACTCATACACCCTGTCCCCTGGAATTGGTACATCAAAAATCTCTTCCCAACTATTTTGCAAATCTGTATGGCACAGTTTTCAACATCCTGGTCCTCAAATGAAACTGGTATACTTTCCTATTTATGCTATTTTTATTCCTCCGCCATTTTGATCCTTTATTTGGCAGACAGACCAGTTCCCTACTCCTCCTCTGCACCCGCCTCCTCCATTTTGATCCTTTATATTGGGCAGACAGACCAGTTCCCCTACCTCCTCCCTCTGCCACCCGCCTCCTCCATTTGATCCTTATATTGGGCGAAGACCAGTTCCCTACCTCCTCCCTCTGCCACCCGCCTCCTCCATTTTGATCCTTTATATGGGCAGACAGACCAGTTCCCTACCTCCTCCCTCTGCCACCCGTCCTCCCTTGATCCTGTATATTGGCAGACAGACCAGTTCCCTATCTCCTCCCTCTGCCACCACGCCTCCCTCCATTTTTGATCTTTATATTGGGCAACAGACCATTCCCTACCTCCCCGTCTGCCACCCGCCTCCCATTTTTGGCGGCAATGCTGTAATCAATTGGTCTGTATCTTGATTGAATAAGACCTGTCCCCGTACAAGTTCTGCATAACCCACATGAAGACATAACTCTACCCATTACAATTTAATATAATTTAAGAACAAAATACTTTTCAAACATATTTCCCAGTAACACAAGGTATTTATCAACCAGCAATGTAAGTTCAGCCTAATATTTGTTGGAAACTTTGTTCTATCTTTTCAGGGGGATGAAATTGTATTGTAGCCAAGCTCTTGCAAAAGACAGATACAATTAAATCGAAAAATGAGACATGGCAATCTGAACAAGCAAAAAGGCCATTTTTAAACATGGACTTTCACTGAAAACACATTGTGCCACTGCTGTGCTTCTGTCTGTGTGTAAAAGGGAAAGGGATAGCCTAGTCTAGTGTTACAACCCAGCCCCTCTGAAATCAGAGAGGGTTGGGGGGACGCCTATATCAACGTCCTCATCATAGCACACGGGAGTCAGTTGTTGTTGGGGGTACCTGCCTTGCTCAAGGCAGAAACGGCAGATTTACGACCTTGCCAACTCTGGGATTCTAATAGGACCTTTTGGTTGTTTGGCCCGAAGCTCTTAACACTAGGCTACCTGTCGTGTGTGTGTGTGTGTGTGTGTGTTGTGTGTGTGTGATGTGGTTGTGTGTTGGGTGTGTCGTGTGTGGTGTGTGTGTGGTGTGTGTCGTGTGTGTGTGTGTGTGTGTGGTGTGCTTGTGTGTGTGTGTGTGTGGTGTGTGTGTTTATCCCTGCTGTGTGTGGTACCTCTAGGTGTCCTAACGAATCTGTGGGTTGGAGCAAGCTGTCTGTTCTCAGAGAGAGGCAGAGCGACTAGTGGTGAAGAGGACAGGAGGCAGGTGCGCATTTGATGACTTCTATAGAGCAAACAGGAATACGCCAACACTCTTATTCTGGTCTCATGACACGCTCACTGGGAATCAGCAGGTTTGTGTGTCTCCTGTGTGTGTGTGTGGTTCCTGTAGTTTCTAACAATGCATCAAAACATAAATGCTCCCTGGTATCCAAGGCAGAGAGAGGTAATGGTCGCAGGCTGTGGTGACTCATCGGCAGCTGGGTGGTGGATTAGCCTGTCGCTCAACTCCTGTCCAGATCAGAAGACTCCCCAACACAACCGACTCTCAACGTACCTCTTTCGTTCCCCTTTGCCCTGCAAACACAACACACACGCATCAGCCTGTACACGAGCTATCACTCGCTCGCTTTCCAAAATTGGTAAACCACTCTTCTCACATACAGTCCACACAGAGAGACGTCCACACACACACAGTCACATGTTTTTCTCAAACCTCGTGTGTGTGGTGTGTGTGTGTGTGTGTGTGTGTGTGTGTGTGTGTGGTGTTGTGTGTGTGTGTCTTGATGTGTGTGTGTGTGTGTGTGTGTGTGTGTGTGTGTGTGTGGTGTGTGTGTTTGTTGTGTGTGTGCGTAGGAAGTGGATCTGTACCTTGAGAAGACACAGTACTTTGGTGTGTGTGAGCTGCTAGACTCGACTCGTTCAGGCAGCGGTCTGCCTCTCCTCCGCTACGACAGTTCCTTCGAAAGCATGGCCTCTGTCCTGGAGGAGAGGTAACACACACATACATACATGTACATACACACGCATATACACACGCACACACACACAGAAACACACATATACTCACTCACGCAGTCACACATACACAAAAAAATACACACAATACATAAGATTTCATTTGGGCAATCCAATTTTTTTCATATTAAATGTTTTATTTATTTAACCTTTATTTAACTAGGCAAGTCAGTTAAGAACAAATTCCTATTTACAATGACGGCCTACCCCGGCCAAACCCGGGTTAACTCCCAATAACGGCTGGTTGTGATAAAGCCTGGACTCAAACCATGGTCTGTAGTGACACCTCTAGGACTGAGATGCAGTGCCTTAGACCGCTGCGCCACTCGGGAGCCCAGAAATGACACAAGCATGTAACTAATAACTGAATTTCTTGATCCCCCTGTCCCAGGTTCCCCAAGCTACACAGTGCAGTGATCCGGACCCAGGTTTTAATACAACACTACTGTGTGGCCATGATGGCCGTGTCGGGTCGGTCTGGCTCAGGGGGGCGAAGCCAACATAAACACACCTCCGTCGAGACGCTGGAGATCGTCCAGAGCCTGGTTAGCTCCGCCCAGCGATGCCCCTCCCACCACGGTCACATGGTGCTGCTACGGCTCCCCTCATTGGCACTGGCAAGGTGGGCCCACCAACGGCTGGTGCGGATCAGACAGAGACTGGGGCTGGGGGAGCGCTTTGAGATCATCCTGGGAAACCCCAGCCAAACCCTCAGCATAGGACAGAGCTTCACTGAGCGCATCAAGGTAAGGTTAAACAACAGGAGAACTGAAGGCCAGCATTCCGGAGTCGCCTCTTCACTGTTGACATTGAGACTGGTGTTTTTCAGGTATTATTTAAAGAAGCTGCCAGTTGAGGACTTGTGAGGCGTCTGTTTCTCAAACTAGACACTCTAATGTACTTGTCCTCTTGCTCAGTTGTGCACCGGGGCCTCCCACTCCTCTTTCTATTCTGGTTAGAGCCAGTTTGCACTGTTCTGTGAAGGGAATAGTACACAGCGTTGTACGAGATCTTTTCTTGGCAATTTCTCACATGGAATAGCCTTCATTTCTCAGAACAAAAATAGACTGATGAGTTTCAGAAGAAAGTTATTTGTTTCTGGCCATTTTGAGCCTGTAATCGAAACCCACAAATGTTGATGCTCCAGATACTCAACTAGTCTAAGGAAGGCCAGTTTTATTGCTTATTTAATCAGAACAACAGTTTTCAGCTGTGCTAACATAATTGCAAAAGGGTTTTCTAATGATCAATTAGCATTTTAAAATTCTAAACTTGGATTAGCTAACACAATGTGCCATTGGAACACAGGAGTGATGGTTGCTAATAATGGGCCTCTGTACGCCTATGTAGATATTCCATAGAAAATCAGCCGTTTCCAGCTACAATAGTCATTTACAACATTAACAATGTCTACACTGTATTTCTGAACAATTTGATGTTATTTTAATGGCCAAAAAATGAGCTTTTCTTTCAAAAAACAAGAACATTTCTAAGTGACCCCAAACTTTTGAATGGTAGTGTGTGTTTAAAGCGTCTCAGAGTAGGAGTGCTGATTTCGGATAAGTTTTGCCTTTTAGATCACATGAACAGGGGTAAGGTTCTAGCTTAGGGTTGTTACCCCACGTGACAGTTAGCTGCAGTAGGTTCCTTAGTGGACAGCATTGTAAAAGAATCTCAAAGTAGGGCAGGCGACATATACTGTAACCTTATTCGATCTATTACTGTCCTAGTACTTGGTAAACGCCTGTGTGTGTGTGTGTGTGTGTGTGTGTGTGTGTGTGTGTGTGTGTGTGTGTGTGTG
>NC_036849.1:25711976-25727620 GCF_002910315.2 Salvelinus sp. IW2-2015
TGTGTGTGTGTGTGTGTGGTGTGTGTGTGTGTGTGTGTGTGTGTGTGTGTGTGTGTGTGTGTGTGTGTGTGTGTGTGTGTGTGTGTGTGTTTTGGGTTTGGTGTCCAGACATGGCTGAAGATCCAGGAGACAGACTGGTTGTCTCGTACCACCTGGAGCTAGAGGCCCTGCCCTGCATCCTCATCCTCTCTGGGGCAGACCCCCTGGGAGAGTCCCTACCCAGGTACACACGCACGCAAGCACACACATACGCACACATTGGATTGGTTGATTGTGTATTTCTCTCTCCTCCGACCAGATCACTGAAGTACTGTGATCTGCGTGTGATAAGCTCCTCCTACCTGCAGCGCACGGCATTGGAGCAGGAGCTAGGATTGGCGGCCTACCTGGTGAGGGTGGAGTCCCAGGGGTCACAATCCACACGGCCACGCCCCCGGCCTGGGCAGTGACCTATCAGAGAGCGACTCAGACAAACTCAACAGCACCGACAACGAGGAGGAGGGGGAGAGAACAGTGAGAGATGTTCAGTTAAATTAAATACAACTAAATTCTAGCAATTAAATGAGACAATATCAGGTGTTTCTAACACTTAACAACACATTTGACTGTTTATATATCAACAGTATAACTCACCTGTGTCTCTTAACAGTACTCATGTGTTCTTCTCTATATCAACAGTATAACTCACCTCTGTGTTCTTCTCTATATCAACAGTATAACTACCTCTGTGTTCTTCTCTATATCAACAGTATAACTCACCTCTGTGTTCTTCTCTATATCAAACATAACACCGTGTTCTATATACAGTTAACTACCTCTTTGTCTTCTCTATATCAACAGTACAATCACGTCACCTCTGTGGTTCTTCTCTATAATCAACAGTATGAACCTACTCTGTGTTCTTCTCTATATAACAGTATAACTCACCCTGTGTTCTTCTCTATATCACAGTAAAAGACACTCACCCTCTTGTGGGTTCCTTCTCTATATCAACAGTATAACCACACTGTGTTCTTCTCTATATCAACAGTATCACTCACCTCTGTGTTCTTCTCTTTCAACAGTATAACTCACCTGTGTGTTCTTCTTATATGCAACAGTATACTCACCTCTGTGTTCTTCTGTATAAAACAGTAAACTACCTCTGTGTTTCTTCTCTATATCAACGTATAATCACTCTGTGTTCTTCTCTATATAACAGTATAATCACCTCTGTGTTCCTTCTCTATATCAACAGTCATATCACCTCTGTGTTCTTCTCTATATAACAGTAATAACCACACCTCTGTGTTCTTCTCTATATCAAACAGTATAACTAACTCTGTGTTCTTCTCTATATCAACAGTATAATCACTCTGTGTTCTTCTATATCAACAGTTATAATCACCTTTTTGTTCTTCTCTAACCTCTTACTCTTCTCTTCCCTCTAAGCTCTGAAATCTGAACCTCCTGGCTTGGTCCACATCGCTCTCTGTCCCTCCCCCTCCACTCAGGTTCTCCAGCCCCCCGAACCTTCCGATAGCATGGCTGCGGACCCCTCCATCCCCCACCACCCCCCAGATCCCTCACCGCCCCCAACACCCAGGGCCGGCCCTCCAAGTCCACTACTTGGATTTCTCTCTCTCCTTCAGGGCTGTCCTGGGCAACGAGGGTGAGCCGCCCCCCCTTCTGCTGCTGCCGACGGAAGACTCTATGACTCATCAAGGCATGCGACGGGAAGCGGGCTGCTCGCTGCACCTCCTCTACCACCGGTCTGTGACCTGGGCCCAGCTCCTTCAGGTAGGAAAAAGTCACACAACAAACAACACACACACACACACAACACACCACACACACACACACAACAACACACACACACAACACACACACACACACACATCACAACATACACACACACACAACAGTTGAGTAGATGATGCTGTATATCAACGTTTCTAATGAAGCTTTCCCTTCTCTGTGTCAGACCTCTGCTACGTAAGATATGACGTGTCAGAACACGTCTCTGTATTACCGCCAGTGGACCATCACCACAGCCTCACACTGACAGCAACAACCGCCCTGGCACAGGGGCGCACAGACAACTTCCATCCCGCAGACTGCTGCTCAGTGGACCCCACAGGTATTACACAGACATAGCACCATGCAGACTCTGCTAGTGGAACCCCCACAGGTAATACCAGACATACAACATGCAGGCTGCTGCTAGTGACCCCCACAGTATAGCACTAGACATACACACATGGCAGACTGCTGCTAGTGGCCCCCACAGGTATACACAGACATACACACATGCAGGCTGCTGGCTCAGTGGACCCACAGGTATGACACAGACATACACACTGCAGACTGCTGGCTAGTGGATCCCCACAGGTATAACACAGACATAACTACACATGCAGACTGCTGCTCAGTGGACCCCACAGGTATACAGCAGACATACACACATCAAGACTGCTGCTAGTGGACCCCACAGGTTAACACAGACCATACACACATCAGGCTGCTGCTCATGGAAACCACAACCACACACACACATACATACATAGCTTACACACACAACAACAACACACACCATACTGACTCTGTAAACTGTTCAGGTGGGGAAGACAGGGGCGTACTCAATTTTTTGGGCATCCTGTCTCGTATGCTGATCAGACTGATGGAGGTGTACATCTATGAATGAGGAAGATTCAACTTCAGTGAGTTACCGATGACAACACTCCCATAACACCACAGGTATACACAGACATACACACATGCAGACTGCTGCTCAGTGGACCCCCACAGGTATACACAGACATACACACATGCAGACTGCTGCTAGTGGACCCCCACAGGTATACACAGACATACACACATGCAGGCTGCTGCTCAGTGGAAACACACACACACACACACACACATACATACATAGCCTTACACACACACACCAAAACAAACACACACCATACTGACTCCTGTAAACTGTTCAGGTGGGGAAGACAGGGGCGTACCTCCAGTTTTTGGGCATCCTGTCTCGTATGCTGATCAGACTGATGGAGGTGGACATCTATGATGAGGAAGATATCAACTTCAGTGAGTTACCATGACAACACTCCCATAACCACTGTGGCTGTGGGTCTCTGAATTGTGTTTTACACCTCTGTGATATTGTATATTAGAGCAGTGAAGGGTGCAGAGTCTTAATAGTCCTGTGGCTCATTGTGAGAGCACCTTCCATTCAACTGAATGTGATGACAGATAGATACATCATCTGGGCCGTGTTGACACTTCAAAACTATCATAGCCAACGGTCCAAGATTCTAGAAAACAGCTGTGCAAACGCGGAAGCGGTTTGGACTCAGATAACCCTACATGAGGTTGTTTTAAGGCGCTATTAGCTGTTATGAATGTGTTATGAATATATACATATCTGTGTTGTATAGGTGGTCAGCTGGAGCGTGTCCAGTACCGGCCAACATGTGCCTCCTGGCCAGTCACAGACACACTGAGGGGCATGCCGTTTGACTACACCGTCCACCACCCCAAATATGAAGACATCAGCACTGTTTACTGCCCTGACTACTACCCCAACACTGATGGTTGGACATTGAGCAGGACGTCTCTCTAGGACCATAACATTATCATAGGCAGTCTTACTAGATCATTGTGTTGGACCTCCTGGTCTCTTGTTCTACTATTGTAGAAAAAACTAACTAGATAACCAATGATTGGCTAAACTCTGTAGCTGTGTACAGTATGTGGTTCTGGTTCTCAGATGCTCTATGGTTATTTCATGGTTGTTGACTGGTGTTCTCCTGGTCGACTAACGCCCAGCCCCTGCTCTCCCCCCAGGAATCCCCAGACGTCAGGAGGACGTGTATCTGCGGAGGCGTACGGCCAGAATCAAACTGTCCAAATACGCAGCCTACAACACCTACCACCACTGTGAACAGTGTCACCAGTACATGGCTTTCAACCCCGGATACCAGGTGAGCAGAGAACACACACACACACAGTCTCAAACACACACACACGGTCTCAAACACACACAACGGTACATAACAATCACCGGTCTCAACCCACCGGTACAAAACACACATGGTCGCAACACAACCACAACAACATGCTCTCAACACAGCAAAAGCACGGTCTCAACACACAGAGCGCATGGTGATCAACAACCAACACACCAACAATGGTCAAACCCCACCACCAATAGTTCAAACACAACACAACACCAGTCTCAAAACACCACGGTCAAAACACGCACATGGTTCACCACACACAGCCCCGTTCAAACACAACAGCGTCATCAAACACACACGACAACATGGTCAAAACCACACAGCGGATTCGAAACAACACACGGCACAACAAGAGATGAACAACACACAGTCCTAAACACACACACGGCTACAACACAAACCCGTCATAACAAAACCACCAACACGAGTCTAACACACACACACGGTCTCAAACACACACACACTGTTTATTATCAGCTGTACTAATCAGTGCTTAGTTGGTCTTTAATATGTTGTTATGTTGTATCTCTCTGGGACATGATCATGTATTCTATATCTGTAGATACATGATCATGTATTCTATATCTGTAGATACATGATCATGTATTATAAATATATTATTATTTATAAATATAAACATACAGTGCTTTCCAAAGTATTCAGACCCCTTGACTTTTTCCACATTTTGTAAATTGATTTCTACAATTTTCACATTTCAACAAAATTGATTCATTAAATAAAAATCCTCAGCAATCTACAAACAATACCCCATAATGACAAGGCAAAAACAGGTGTAGATGTTTTTGCAAATGTATTACAATTTAAAAACAAAAATACCTTATTTACATAAGTATTCAGACCCTTTGCTATGAGACTCTAAATTGAGCTCAGGTACAACCTGTTTCCATTGATCATCCTTGAGATGTTTCTGTTTTAAAAATTGTATACATTTGCAAAAATGTATAAACCTGTTTTTGCCTTGTCATTATGGGTTATTGTGTGTAGATTTATGAGGGAAAAACAAAATGTCTAAACCTGTTTTTGCCTTGTCATTATGGGGTATTGTGTGTAGATTGATGAGGGAAAAACTTTTTTTTTAATCAATTTTAGAATAAGGCTGTAATGTAAGAAAATGTGGGAAAAGTCAAGGGGTCTGAATAGATTCTGAATGCATTGTAGATGTGTAGATGTATATCTATTCTATATATTCTATATGTGTAGATGTATTCTATATGTGCATACAGTTGAAGTTGGAAGTTTACATACACTTAGGTTGGAGTCATTAAAACTTGTTTTTCAACCACTCCACACATTTCTTGTTAACAAACTATAGTTTTGGCAAGTTGGTTAGGATATCTACTTTGTGCATGACACAAGTAATTTTTCCAACAATTGTTTACAGACAGATTTTTTCACTGTATCACAATTCCAGTGGGTCAGAAGTTTACATACACAAAGTTGACTGTGCCTTTAAACAGCTTGGAAAATTCCAGAAAATGATGTCATGGCTTTAGAAGCTTCTGATAGCCTATCATAATTTGAGTCAATTGGAGGTGTACCTGTGGATGTATTTCAAGGCCTACCTTCAAACTCAGTGCCTCTTTGCTAGACATAATGGGAAAATCAAAAGAAATCAGCTAAGACCTCAGAAAATAAAATTGTAGATCTCCACAAGTCTGGTTCATCCTTGGGAGCAATTTCCAAATGCCTGAAGGTACCACATTCATCTGTACAAACAATATTACGCAAGTATAAACACCATGGGACCACGCAGCCGTCATACCGCTCAGGAAGGAGACGCGTTCTGTCTCCTAGAGATGAACGTACTTTGGTGCGAAAAGTCCAAATCAATCCCAGAACAACAGCAAAGCACCTTGTGAAGATGCTGGAGGAAACAGGTACAAAAGTATCTATATCCACAGTAAAACGAGTCCTATATCGACATAACCTGAAAGGCCACTCAGCAAGGAAGAAGCCACTGCWMCAAAACCACCATAAAAAAAGTCAGACTACAGTTTGCAACTGCACATGGGGACCAAGATCGTACTTTTTGGAGAAATGTCCTCTGGTCTAATGAAACAGCTTGGTCGCAAATGGGTCTTCCAAATGAACAATGGCCCAAAACATACTTCCAAAGTTGTGGCAAAATGGCTTAAGGACAACAAAGTCAAGGTAACGCCCTGACCTCAATCCCATAGAAAATTTGTGGGCAGAACTGAAAAAGCGTGTGCAAGCAAGGAGGCCTACAAACCTGACTCAGTTACACCAGCTCTGTCAGGGGGAGTGGGCCAAAATTCACCCAACTTATTGTGGGAAACATTTGACCCAAATTAAACAATTTAAAGGCAATGCTACCAAATACTATTTGAGTGTATGTAAACTTCTGACCCACTGGGAATGTGATGAAATAAATAAAAGCTTAAATAAATAAYTCTCTCTACTATTGTTCTGACATTTCACATTCTTAAAATAAAGTGGTGATCCTAACTGACCTAAGACAGGGAATTTTTACTAGGATTAAATGTCAGGAATTGTGAAAAACTGAGTTTAAATGTATTTGCCTAAGGTGTATGTAAACTTCCGACTTCAACTGTATGTATGATAATGTATCCTATATGTGTATTTTATATGTGTAGATGTAGGAAATCTGTATTATATATGTTTATTCTATATGTGTAGACGTATGATAGCTTATTCTATATGTGTTGATTTATGATAATATATTATATATGTGCATATGTATAATAATGTATTCTATATGTGTAGATGTATGATAATGTATTCTATATGTGTACATGTACAATCATGAATTTATATGTGTAGATGTATGATCATGTATGTTATATGTGTATATGTATGATAATGTATTCTACATGTGTATATGTATGATAATGTGTTATATATGTTTATTCTACATGTGTAGATGTATTTAGCAACTGGGGATGATGAAGTAGGAGCTGGATCTCCTCCCCAGCAGCAGGTGGGAGAAGTAAAGGCTGCAGGGTCGATCATACATCTACCAACATATACAATACAGCAAATGAGTACATATCGATACATCTAACACATATACAATACCAAAGAAAATACATTACGTCATTAACATTGAACATATACAATCACAAATAGATACATTATCATACATCTACACATATACATACTACGCAAGAAAATACATAATCATACATCTACAACATATAACAATACACCAAGAAAATACATTTCCATACATCTACACTATACAATACACAATAGAATACATTATCATACATCTTACCATAACAATACACAACGAAAGACAGTATCCATACATCTACACATATACAATACAAGAAAAGTACATTAATCAATACAGTCTGAACAACATATATAAAAAACTTTATTATACAGTCAACAAAGTTAGAATAAACATATATAAACATTCTCGATACATGATAACATAGAGAATACATTATTATTAACATCTACACATATAGAATACATTATATACATCTACACATAAATACATTATCGATATATTTACACATATAGAATTGATTCCATTATTATACATCTACCAGAAAGGATACACAAGATAGGCAATCATACAAATCATAGTGCTACACAAATAAATGACATCTATTATAACAGCTAGCACATGATAAGGAATACATCATTATGACAAGTCGTACACATAATACAGATACATGATTGTATAATCTACAGGAACATATTGACAAATAAGGAAGTATTATACATATAACGACATATGAAACAAAATACGAATAACATTATATACATGCTACACATCAAAGTAAGCAGTGAACATGAATATAACTACTATTATTGAAATACATATATCCACATATAGAATACATGAATCAAACATCTACACATATAAAGTTCATGATTGAACTGTTTACATATTAGAATAATTGATCACAACTAACACAAAACAGACATTATCATATATTTTACACAACACATATATAATACATTATGATACATCTACACAATAGAATACAAAAAAAGAACCATCTACATCATTCACACGAAAAATACATTATTATACATTACACATACAGATACATATATATACATCATACACATATAGAATACATGATCATACTCTACAAATATAGAAAATCTATATAATCTACACATATAACATGAATGATTGAACGATGTACACATTGATAACATATATGCATTATACAGAAACCTTTTAAAGGGCATCTATACATCAGAGAATACTATTATGATGACTCTACAGCATATTCGCGTACATCTACACATGTAGAATAGAGCATATATATACACATTATCATAACATATACACAGCATATACGATAATACATTGTATCATACATCATACAAACATTCAAATTATATGAACATGTACACATATAGAATATTATCATAGCGTTATATTATTAAAGATGGTGTCATCATCCCTGTCATGTCTCTCTTCTCCAAGCGCTGTCCTTACACATATATAGAAATAGATTATGCGATACATTACGACTAGAGAATACATTACCCGCTTATACATCTACACGATGTAGAAATAAACATTAAACAACATCTCATCACATTAAACAGCACAGTAAGAAAACTATTATCATACAATATACACATATACATAATGTCATCATCTACACATATAGAATTCATGATCTGCTACATGTCACGATATAAGAATAATTATCATGGTTCAGGGAAGGAGACGTGTCTATGTCCTCTAGTAGATGAACGTCGACCTTGGGTGGCCGTAAATAGAGTACATAATCTAATACATTCATTAAGAACAACATAAGAGTGAATCACTTCTCACGTATTGCTGGGAATAGCGCACATGATAAAACTAGGTAAAAATAGACTACTCCATTAACTATTTCTACATGAGTCAATAAGACAGTCACCTACATTATGAAGAATTAAAGCTATCATACGTCTACACCAATGAGAAAGAGAGACGAGCATACAGACATAAGGTAGAAGACCACTGCTCCAAATAACTGCATAAACAAGCCAGACTATTCCTACCATCTAAGTCACAACGGTGCTAACTAGACAATGCATGGGGAACACAAAAAGAGCATGGATACTATTTATGGAGTACAATGTACCTCTTATTTGGTCTAGAAATGAAAAGATAATAGTATAGAATTGTTTCGGGCGCAATGTAATTATCTATAGCACGGCTATGTTTGGGGAAAACAGGGAGCTTGACAACCAATGAACTCAATCCCAACCGTGGGAAGCACTGGGGGCACAGCATGTTTGTGGGGAGAAGTTACAGGCTTTTTGCATTACAGCCTTTCGAGAGTGTTGTACGTTGGTTAGCTCAAGTCTTCAACAAAACTAATGATGGCAATCATGAGGCACAGAGAGAATCATTATATAGTGGATATATTCTCTCTAGAAGGCTAATCTCCAAGATAGATATCCTGCTAGTAATGAGTTAACCGCTTATACATGTGCATGGATGTGTCCTAAATGTTCACAAAGTGCCAAATCGAACAACCCTAGTCATCATTCAACCAAGTTGTGCAAATGTGCTTTTAAGGTCAACCAAAGACCAAGGTATTGGGAGACGCGCATCCCACAAGCCCTGAGCTCAATCCTAGTGAGAGAATGTATGAGGTGGAGCAGAAAACGAAAAAAGGGTGTAGCCGATCATAAGAGGATTTGAGCCTATACAAACCTGAATGATAAACGGATGGAATTCTATGTGGCATGCAGGAGTAGGCATAGGAGGCACCAATAATAGGAGTCCAGCACGACAGTCGCTAATCTATATTTTTATAGGTGTATAAAGCGGCTTGTGAAGCTTGATCCACATTCGAACAATTTAATCATCGTTTGAACCCAGATTATTACCAACAATTAATAGGCAAGGGCGGGACCACAATACTTAACAGAAATTGAGTGACATATAACCAGCTTTCCTGGACCGCCACTGGGAAACATAGTGATAAACAAATAAAAGTGATAGATTATAGATAGGTAGCCATCTTGCGCTGATCTCTTATTAATTCAGTTTCCTGAACATTTCATTTATCGCACAGTCGCACTAAATTAGTTAATCAATAGCTGGTGATCCACACCACTTGACCTAAGCAACATAATGGTGGTACTGAATTTTATTTACTGAGCGATTCGAAGTAATGTCAGGGGAAGCTGGTGTATCCAACCCTGATCAGTGGCTGAGTAGTATGAGTTATAAAGTGGTAAGTTTGGGCATGCTTATATGGTCTGGTTAGTGGTAAACCTTTTGAACTTACTAACTGTACTGATCCTTAGCGCACCCTTACCGATATAGAGGGGTAATCGAGAGAGAATCTGTGCAATGTGCTGTTGTCAGAGTTCTGCACTAGGCGCCAATATTTTCATATGGGATGGAGGTCAGGGTCGGGTCACCTTGGACTTTGGTTGATCTCTTAAGCCAGTAATAGTGATAGTCATCCAATTCGAATGAATGGGTTATTGGATGTCTAGTTCATAAGCTTCTAACTGTGCGAGAATTGATGGTAGCGCACTCTGTCTCTTGTCGTGTGTATATAGCAGATCTGCGCGACCAGTCATCAATCACGCTGTTAAAATAACGTTACCACTTAATGTCAGTTTGCATTTCGGACGATGACAGGGACACTAGACTAGATTTATTGCCGTGCTTCGGCCCATACAAATAAGTATCTGTATATCGTTCTTTCTATAGCTGTATCACGCCATGGTGGAGGGAAACTATCTGGTGCATGCACATCACCTGTGCTGAGAGAGATCTTATACAGTCAGCCAATTGATACACTGGCACAGGGAGTTTGTAGGAATGTAGAGGAGAAGAGCGAAGTGTGCTTCGGCGCGTTTTGACACGTAGTGGTACGGATCCCTTGTTATAGCGCCTACTAACCTGCATTCGTACTAACTTGGAATCCCATGCATTTATCTAATTGGATATAGAGACATTCTTACGACAGACAGATAAATTAATGCTGGTGGGCACCGGTGTTCTGCATCAGCAAGGCACATTAAAATGCTAGGGTGCTCAAAATAGGGATGTGCCTGTTATATGGGTGGCGTGCTCTTGTGGATGCAGAGAGCTCGAGATTGTAGAGATTGGAGCTTTGAGTCACTGAGAAAGTATCTGTCTTCCATTGCGCACTGTCCGAGACAGAATTACACGCGCTCCTCAGCATTTTCTTATGACGAAAGACCGCATGATGCTTGGACTGGCTTTAGGAAGTTCGACACCTCATTGTGCCGTGGTTTTTTGACAGTAATACTTGCGTAAGTACATGAGTGCTTTATCTGTAAGGGAGACGAGAAAGATAGGATTTAGTATCGCGGTGTGGATCTCTGGTAGTTAGAGCGGGAAATATTATTGCGCAAAAATCCTGAAATCTCGACCAATCCACCTGTGTGTATCGTATTTATTAACCAGTTTCAGGAACACAAAGACGTGAATTTATGTGGAGTAGGTTACTGAGTTCGGTGCAATACATAAATATTTTTGCATTAGGCTATTATCAGCACTAAGGATGATTAGCCTCGTATTAGTGTCCTTTATTGAAATCTTGTTATCGACTGAAATGTGAAGATAATTATGGCTATACAAATATGGAGGAAGATAAGTAGTACGTCTCTGGGTACGTTTGTCGAAAGGTAGGACCAATCATGTCGGGTGTTGTTTTGTACAGTACCAACGGCAGAGGCACTGTGTACAACCCCAAAGTTAAAAGAACATCAAAAATTCACTAAAGATTTATGAGACGCTTCTTCTGCTCATAGAAGAGGCTACATATGGATTAAATTCACATACATAACAAACTATGAGTCATCCTGATATACGAGGTGAAGTATTAAGTGATAAATATTGACCTGATAAGGCGTGAGTGTTGAGAGAGAGAGAGACCAATAGGTTGCATGTGCTGAGTTTGAGTTGTAGAGCTGTGTGTACTTCACGGACATATGAGTTGTTTGATGCTGACGATTCGGAGGACTATAAAATAGTAAGTTAAGCGGGTGCTGCATGGCTAAGAGAAGCGTAGTGGTGCGGTATTGGCAGAGAGTAAGAATGGTAAGCTAGTATGGGAAAGATGTAAATGTTTTTATTGGCGCAGGGGACACATGTGAGGCTCCCAGTAAGACAAAGATATCGACCGAAAACAGGGCTAAATTCGCAGGAACTTGCCGGCGACAGATCATACAAGGAGTCCGGGGCTTGGACCCTTCAGAGAGTGCCAGTCCACGAGCAATGAGTAAATAACAATAAAAGGTGAATACGGAGACAGGAGACTTCAAACATAACATCGAGCAGAACAAGAAAGTCACGCGCAAGATAGTAGCAGGTACCACTGGACGCAGACCAACCGGCATATAAGATAGGTACTGTTAAACTTCCAACTTCCCAACTCCAACCTAAATCGTAAACAGGTGTAAAACAATAAGTGTCGCAACAAAACAACCAGAAAAGGTGAGTACAAGAAAGGGGATCAGGTGGCAGCAGTAGTAAACCATCTGCTTAGACCCCACAATAATGAGACGACGTCAGGGATCATAGTATACGCCGCCCGATAGGAATAAGATAAAGGAACGATCATAGCACAATGCACCTATCAGATGAGATAGTCGTGAACACAAGTCTGATTTTATTAACAGAACCGTTGGTCACCTTGTACTTTGATCCTGTCTACAAGTGACAAATTAACAAATACACGGACCGTTAGTTTCTAGGATATGTAATTGATTAATAGGAAGATAGAGTTTTTTTACCCATGATCAATATATTCTATCACAAAACACATTAACATTCCATAGGACTAACAGTGTAAATAGAACATCTGAGGTTGTTATAGCCATAATGTGTTGTGAATCTTTCCTATACATTTGCAAGCTTATACACATCGAGAGTAATAATCAATAGACTGGGGAGTATAGGAAATATTCGTCAAGGAGATTTACAAAGTTCGGTAATATCGCCATATATATATAGCAATGTAGCAGAAAATTCATTTGCAACTTTAAAAATCACGATACTATAATTCTCTCTGGAAAAAGGATCGATCAAATGAGAGATTATATCAGACACTGAGTTCATTCTTCAGAGAGATCTGTCTCGAGTATCGCAATGTAAAGGGTCGAATATACCTGTATTTCGATATTATAAATATAGAGTATATCTATGGTTCGTTTAAAAAATATTTGTAGAGGTGACAGCATTGAGTGGCAAACATATACTTTCGGCACATCAATGTATATATTTCGACTAGTGGATCAGTCTTACTAGGGAGCTACTCGTGTGAGCATGACCTCTAAGCCTGAGGATTTTATTTTAATTGAATCTAATGTTGTGAAAGATGTGTAAAATTGGAGAAACAAATTTACAATAATCGTGGAGTGAGAAGCAAAGTGGGAGAGTAGGAGGAGAGGAGGAGTAGGTTGTTCAGCTGAGATGCCCTATGTAGAGATTATATGGCTATAGAAAAAAAGAGAGTAGGGAATGGTATTGAGAATCAGTCTGGTACGCACATTCCCTCTGCTGTGTACGTTTAGTATAATTAAGGAAAATGTATTAAGTCTTAACGACTGAGTAGGTATTCGGATGGTTTGGCCTATTCATAGCTATCTACAAGATACTACTGTACATGATAACAGTGCAATATTATGGATAAGAGTGTCTGTAATTGATAAGAATTGTACAATATGTACGTGATTTTTTGGAGAATTATCTGTGATTTGAGTGTTGGAGCTAGAGAACATCACAAATGATCATGTTCGTCGGACTCCCACGGAGAAGATACAACCACTAACACACACGAATAATTAAAGACCAACGCTATGCGAGGCATGAATTTCTCATGGAAAGTAGAAGTGCCACTGATAATAAAGAGAGAGATATGTCGAGTGTGATCTGAACCATGTGATGCGTTGGGTTGCTAGATATCTCTGCTGTGCTGTTGTGAAGTTGTGTTGTGAACGCTCTGGTGGTGTTGTGATTTGTGACCCTGAGTGTATCAGGAGTGTAGGACCGAGAAGCTGTATGTCACGAGATCTGTCGACTGTTGTATTTGCTGAGCACGTCTCATAGTGAGTTACTGAGAGACATACGAGGTGTCGTTTTGAGACATGATAAGTAGTGGTTGTGTAGAGTGGATCATGTGTAGTTGTGATGTTTCGAGACAATTGTAGGCTATGGATTGGTGTGTTTTAATTGACCTAAAGTGTGTTAGTTTGAGGTCGTGAGATCGATTTGTGTTGTGGGTGTTTGGAGAACTAGATGGGGGAGTGTTTGTTTAGTTATTTGGAACAGACGTTATCAGAGATGTGGGCTTTAAGCCGTGTCTTGTTCGATGGAATGTAGACGAGCACCCATGTTGAGTGTTGAGAATGATGAGTGGAGACCGTATTGTGATGTCGTTCTTGTAGACCCAGATGTGATGTAGTGTTTGTGAAAGATACTGCCTAATGTAGAGTTGTGGTGTGTTGCTCTCGGCTTAGATCCGCATGTGTGGTGTTTGTGAACACGATGTGTGCTAGGTGTGTAGTAGCACGGATGTTATCGTACTAGGACACAGTTAAACTGGGCTGTGTTGTGTGTGACGACTTCTAGTTTGAGTGTTTAAGTGTACTATCTGTAGATCTGGGTGTGGTTGTGTCATGCTGCTACCTGCGTTATTCGCGTTGTTGCGTATTTTGGGTAATAGCTATGGTTTGCCTCGCACGACACTGTTCACCAGATATGGCGACCGGGTGATCGAGAAAAGACCACGCAGACGTAATTTTGCTAGATGATTCCGAATTCTCATAGGCAGCTAAGGAACAGCAGTGATACTGCGAGATTATCGGGGATTTCACCCTGTATCTGGAACTTTAGGGATTCCATGTGGTGAGGAGAGCAGGGCTGTCGATTAGTGGCTATGGAGCATGTTATCTCATGTGATGTACGCTGAGCACGGGGACGGTACGCGTCCAGAATGACAAACGGCATATAGAAAGTAAACCAACTCTATTATAGAGAGAGTATGATGAAACAACAGGAGCCCAACCACTAGGCTAGAAACACCTAGCTCATTACAGAGTCTTATTATGGGACCCAGTCATCAAGGTTATCGGCAAGTTGAGGGTACGTGTATCTTAAGCAACTTATTGTTAATGACAAAGATGCTACCAAGGAAGCTCCCAACACCAGGTCTAGTTAGATGAGATTGGTCGCTGATCTGATATTGTTACTGGTTTAGATAAGGAGATACGCTCAGCCATGGTCTAGCATCTTCTCACGCAGACACCATCATGCAGTATGAGAATATAGGGTGCTACGTAGATAACAGTGCAGGGTAAAACGTGCGATGGGTCTCTACATGGGATTTGGGGATGGTGGACAGGTGTGAAATGACTGGAGCCCTCAGTATGTGTCTGTGACTGGACAGCTTGTTAGGTTTCGCGATAGTTTGGCCCGGTACTGGATCTTGCTCGCAGCTGACGCAACTGATCGAGTACAGAACAGCAGATAAAGACATAATTGTGATAATTTCATAACGACATCTCATTAACTAGCTGAATACAGCATGAGATAAACCATCCATGTAGAGGGATGTAACTAGGCAGTCCAAACCGCTTCGCGTTGCACAGCTGTTTTTCTAGAATCGTTTGGACCGC
>NC_036849.1:25727645-25736194 GCF_002910315.2 Salvelinus sp. IW2-2015
CAACACCACTTCAGCTTCAGCCAACCAGGAGGCCAACTAGAGAGCATGAGACTGCCCCTCGCCTCCGATTGGGTAATCTAACTAAGCCCCTTACCCTTAATACTAACCGTAATACCCATTCTCTACCCTTCTTCCTGAGGTGTGTACTCATTCACTCCCCTTTATGGATGTGAAATAAATGGATTGGTTTAAGAAATAGGGTGCTAACTCATTACAGCAATCCAGTGCCTTTAAATCTGCTAGGGGGATTGAGCAGGTACACATGTCAAGGAGAAGAGTAGAGAATCGAACCATAGCAGTACACTACTAACCCCTTCCTCAAACCCACAATCAGTGAAGTGAGGATGCACTGCATAATCTCACCACCAGGGAGCTCCCAAGAGCCTATTTTTCCTCTCCTACTTTTTATTCATTTATTTATTTATTTATTTATTTCCTATAATACTTCCACATCTGAAACCTCCACTAACATATACAGTCAACATAATACATAGTATAGAAACCCTGAGAAGATCAAATCTTAGCGGAACCCACTTAAACGTGTATATGTTTCTCGTTCCCCTATCAGAACCCAGACTGTATCAAGAGTCCCATCTTCACCCCAACAACAGGTCGTCATGAGCATGGCCTGTTCAACCTGTACCACGCCATGGATGGGGCGGCCCACCTCCACATCCTGGTCATCAAGGAGTATGAGATGGCTGTCTATAAGAAGTACTGGCCCAACCACATTATGCTGGTGCTGCCCACCATCTTCAATGGAGCCGGGCTCGGTACGCTATAACCACCTCCAGCTCCACTCTCTTTCTCAATAACTCACTCTCTCTCTCACTCTCTCTCTCACTCCCTCTCCCTTCATCTATCTCTCACCCTCTCCCCCCACACAAACAAACTAACTAACATTCATTATGAGATACAGAGACAATGTCTCCCTCTCTGACCCCTGTCCCCTCCCCCAGGTGCGGCCCACTTCCTGATCAAGGAGCTGTCCTATAACAACCTGGAGCTGGAACGCAGCCGCAGGGTGGAGGGAGGAGGGCCGCCAGCCGACGTCTGGCCCTTCATCATCCTCTCTGACGACTCCTGCGTCATGTGGAACGCTGTGGACCTGGACTCACACAGGTATACAGTCACACTCACACACACACACACATACACACGACAAGGAATGATTCTCAGCTACACACACAACAACACAATTCGTTGTTGTCCTTGCTAAGCTCTGTAATCCTCTCTTTCTCTCTTCCAGTACCTCAGGCCCTGTAGAGAGGAGTGTGTCTCTGAAGCAGGTGCTGCAGCACATGGAGGCGTGTCCTGACCTCACACAGTTTGGCCTCTGTGGGATCAGGAAGTGGAGCAGTCACTCCCCAGGTCAGGGTCAGGGGTCAGGGGGAGGAGCTCGTCACAGAGAGCCTTTCTCCAGAGGACACCTCCACGACTTCCTGCTTCTAAACGTGGACCTGACCCAGGGCATCCAGTTCAACCAGAACAGGTGAGACAGTAGAATAGAATTGAATAATATGCTAGAATAGTCCTGTACAACCAGAATGGATTAGAGAGGACAGACTCTTGACTTTAGAAAAGTCATTTGTTTTAGAAGAAGAGTGTGGTGGCAGGTTGACATGGTTTCTATGTGAACCATCCCTCACTCTTTCTCTCTGCCTCTTCTCTTTCCCTTCGCTCTTCTTCTCCCTCTCTCCTCTCTTCCTCTCTTCCCCCTCTCCTCCTCTTCCTCCTCAGGTTTACGTGTGATGATGTGGACTTCACCCTGCGAGTCCACAGTGCTGGTCTGCTCATCTGTCGTTTCAACAACTTCAGTGTGATGAAGAAACAGATCTCTATTGGAGGATACCACACCTTCATCATCAAGAACAAGGTACAGTCTTACACACACCCACACACCACCACACACCACACACACACAACCACACACACACACACACACCAACCACACACACAACACACACACCACCACACACACACAACACACACACACACACAACACACACACACACACACACAACACACACACCACCACCCAACACACACTCACAACATCTTCTTCAAATCAAATGTGGTGTTCCGCAGGGATCTATTCATATCCCTCTGTAAGGTGATGTCTCAGTTGTAATGTTGTTGTAACGTTCATGCTAGGACCATTGTAATGTTGATATAATGTGTGGTTTCAGATGACTGACGTCCCCACCTCGGTCCAGCCGTCTCAGTATATCTGTGCCCCGGACAGCAGCATCCATTCCTGGCCACGCCTGCACAGCTACTGCTGGAGAAATACCTGCAACACTCTAGCCTGTTCCCCCTTAGCACATGCAACTACACACACCCCATACTGTCTGTAGCCTGCTACCTCAACCTGGGGCCGGAGGTACCACACACACACACACACACACACACACACACACACAACACCACACACACACACACACCCACACACACACACACACACACACACACACACACACACCACACATACATATGTGATGTTTTTTGATGTCAGATCAGTCATTGGGCATCTCTCTTTCCCTCCATTTCTCCTTCCTTCCCTCTATCCTTTCCTCCCCCCTCTCTCTCTCTCTCTCTCCAGGTGACGGTGTGTTTTGTGAGTTCCAGACCTCGCTCCATCAACATCTGTACTACAGGGCTGCTGTTCAGCGGCCTGCTGCTCTGCTTCTGGGATTCCTTCGTCACGCCAGGATTCCTAAAGAACTTTCACTTCCTCAAAGGTAAACGTACACAGACCCATGCAGGCAGACTACACACAGAGAAGTCATCACTTCTTCAACGGTATTCTCTGTTCCCTCCTACAGGGGCGGTTCTGTGTGTGATATGTGCTGACCGTAGCTCTCTGAGACAGACAGTGGTGAGGCTGGAGCTCGAGGACGAGTGGAGGTTCCGGCTGAGTGACGAGTTCCAGACAGCCAACGCTAAAGAGGACCGGCCCCTCTTCTTCCTCACAGGGAAACATATATGAACCCCCCTACTCCCAAACCCATGAATCTCAAGCCGTACCCCTCATCTTGAACCCTGCTGTAGGTTCAAAACAGAAAGCCAAAAACTGTCTGTACTCTTCTGGTGGATCAAGCCAATAACCCATGCAGAGAGTAGCTGCTAGTGAATATAGCTATGAGTCTGCGACTGGTATGGCTCTGTTTACTGTAGCATTGCTGTGGTATTTACTACAATACTACAATACTCCAATCAGCCCTCCACCTCTCTGTTGTGATTTGTTACACGTCATCATTCCACAGTACATGCCACCATTCTTATTGTAGTTAATGAGGTATCGATTTTTTAAAGATATTTTTTGTGATATACAATGATTAAATATTTTGCATATATTTTGACAGTTTTGTGTCATGTAAAAAGTACTTATCTATGTAAAAGAAGATGTTCTCTGTAGTGATTTCACACCAGTGTTCTTTAAGAGGTGTTACGTGAGGACTCTTATGTGTATGTGGCTCTCATTTCTGACGCTCCGTGTTTGTGGTCTCTTGATTATCAATATGTTGAGAAACTTGAATTGATGTTGTCATGTTCTATAGACACAATGGCCTGTGTACTGTATGTTTTACAATGTATAAATGTACATATTCTGAAAACAGTCTCAATCTATTTTACAGTATCTGCTGTTGGTTATGTTGTACATCCGTCCAGGTTGGTGCTCTTCTGAATTATGTTTTTTACCATCAGGTCCTAGAGAGCCACTCGGAGTGCAGGCTTTCATTCCAGCCCAGCACTAACACACCTGTTTCAAATAATCAACTAAATACAGGCTGTAGTCTGGACCAGGAATAGTTGATGCAGGGCTGGAACAAAAGCCTATGCACCCATTTTCTGTCCAGGTGCTGGAGTCATAAAACCCTGCTCTAAACATTGACTCACTGCACTTCACACATCTCTCACTGCAACTCTCGTTTCCCACCACTAGGGGGTGGTGTCTCCCTCTTTATTCCCCCCCCCCTTCGTATTCTTTTTGCGACACATAGGAGACTCGACACTATCTGTGGCCAGCAGAGGGCAGCACACACTAGACATTTAAACTGACAGGCAATGGAAGCTATTGCCACTGGGCTCAAGTTGAGGACAGATGAGAACAATAAATCAAGTCCAATTGAAATGTGCCTTACTGACACCTAACAGTGTTACCTTACACCTACGTTTTCCTCTTAGCGAATCACTAAGAGAACCTGTCATTATGTAAGAGTCTTGTGGCCTACTGTAGTTATACAGTATTATACAACGGGTGGGGTCTAATCCTGAATGCTGATAGGTTAAAACCGCATTCCAGCCGGTGTCTATTCCACAAATTGCCACTGGCTACATCTATGACTTTAAAATGGCTTTTTACTCTGTTCCATCTGACTGCGCAATCCATTGTCTCATCAACCCAGCCAAGCAAATTATGAACTTTATTTTCAGTACAAAAAGCATATAGACATTATCTTACATTTCTTTTAGATTAACATTTAGTTTTCAACAGCAGAGATTTGTATAAACCTTGCTGTCTGTCTCTCCGACATTTGCAACATTGTTTCAATATTCAAATTTGATCTCCTGCTGTCCCATAGTAATGAACGTGTTGGGAGTCGGGACGAGACAGACAGGCAGGCAGAGTTTCTCAGCACGTCAAAATCATGAATCAATTGGCATAATTTTTATGAATATATATATATGTACAAAAATATATAAATTGATAAAAGGTCAAACGAAACACAGCTAATTTCCAGTCTTTCCAACTTCAGTTTGAAGAGATTGTGTTACTGTAGTTGTCTTGTTGGCTAGCTCCTATGAGCAACAGTGTCCACACCTGAGTTAAGTTTTTCCTCTTAGCGAATCACTAAGAGAATCTGTCATTATGTAAGAGTCTTGTGTCCTACTGTAGCTATACAGTAGTGTACCCTTGCAGTAGATAGTGGTGAGACATGGTGCAGTTCTGTACTAGCTAGGGCGGGGGGAAGGGGGGGGGGTTCCAAGGGGGCAGACAGGGACATCTATGGCCATTCAATTGAGCTGTGTATCCTGGGCTGGAGGGACATGTTGAGCTGACCTACCTGTCTAGCAGCCTTTGATCCAGGGGGTATAGAGCAGGCATTGAGCAGCCAGGTCACCTGTGATACAAGATCATATTAGACGTCCATCCAAGCCAGAAGATGTTGGGAGATGACATGGAAACCAGCCAATAGTGGCAACAGTTATCGCTGTTACCTTTAAGTAGGTTTCAGATTTAAACATCTGCCTCTGGTGCAAAAAGTTGCATGTTCAAATCCAGCGATAGAAAGTAATTTTTTAGATTTTTATTGTAAGCCGATCCCAAACCTTAACCATTCTTAGTTCATGCCTAACCTTAGTATTACAGAGTTAATGCCTAAACTTAACCCTAACCGATTGACATTTGAGAAACATGGATGAGCGTCTAATTGTGGCGTGAGATTGTGAGAGCTTGTAGGATATAGGAGGGGGTGTAGAGCAGAGGGCAGAACTTAGGGGTCTCTCTCCCTAGTGGCTCTGATGATGTCACTGAGAGAGCTGAGAGTCAGGTAGCAAACCAGTTCCAGGAGTTACTGCCCCAATAGATGTCTCACTCATGACGGGCCGTGTGTGGTGTGTTGTGTTGTGTGTGTGTGTGTGTGTGTGTGTGTGTGTGTGTGTGTGTGTGTGTGTGTGTGTGTGTGTGTGTGTGTGTGTGTGTGTGTGTGTGTGTGTGTGTGCTGTGTGTGTGTGTGTGTGTGTGCGTGTGTGTGTGTGTGTGTGCTGTCCTAGCCTTTTAAAGGAGCTGGGATCAGATCTGGTGGGTCCTCTAACGTTTATCTTTGGAACGCGGTTCTCAGAACACGCTGGGTAAAATGAGTCCCACAACATCTCCAGAAACACTATATAGACAGTTTGACAAGTGAGAACGAACAGAGTATTACAGTCTTACACAGAATCGCTGGGATCACTACGTGCTTCAACTGTTTTTTATTTTATTTAACCTTTATTTAACTAACGTCTGAACACACTTGTCTGTCGGATCACCAAGTATCTAAAACACACTTCAGTCGGATCACCCAGTTTAACACAGAAACACACCTTTTGGATCGTATACCTGAGTGGGGATCAAGCCGTGTCATGGAATCATGACCCCAGAGGAACATCTGGAAAAAGTCTGCAACAACGCCAGTCCCAACTGGTCCTGGGTACGGTGGCCTGTCTGTCTGTCCGCCTGCTTGTCTGTCTGTCTGTCCGTCTGTATCTGTCTGCCTGTCTGTGTATGCCTACCTCTGTCTGTCTTCAGTCACTCACTCTCTCTCTGTTTTTCTCTCTCTCATCTCTCTCTATCATATCATGGACAGACAGACGGTCATATAATGACCTAATACAGTTCTTTACCAACCATACTCTCTCTGAGTATGTCACTATCTGAGATAGACTACTACTATAACCTGAGTCAAGACAGACTGTTCTGTTGCTGAATATCCGTCTGTAAACAGCCAGTGGCGGCAGTTGAGACTATGTGATTCTGAGAAAGCGAGGGAGAGGCAGAGAGAGAAGGAGAGAGTGGGATGAGGGAGGAGGGGGGTGGGCTGTTGGAACATTTCAAATTGCACTGTGCACTCAAAAGGCTTCCTTGGCCACATATGGGCGCCGATGACGTGGACGATGTCGATTAAGGCAGTACCCCCGCAGCTCTCTGTTTCAGAGGGCTGTGTTAAATGAGAAAGACACATTTCAGTTGAACGCATTCAGTTGTGCAACTGACTAGGTATCCCCTTTCCCTATACTGATGGTACTGAAAGTGTAACTCTGGGTATGAACCCAAGTCATCTGTGTGCCACAAGATTGTGGTAACCCGCTGTGCCAAAGTCTAGGCTTTAGCTGGGGGAGCAAATGCCAGTCTGAGACCCGATTCATACAATTGGCCAACCTGACACGTGCCATGCTGGCTCAGATATCTTCTTTCCAGAATGGTTCCAGCGACTATGGTGGATGCGTAACCAGGCCAGCCCAGTTCAGCTTGGTTCAGTTTGGCCCTATAGTATGAATCAGTCCTCAGGTTTCAGGCAAGGTGACTCATGYCCTRTCCCATCTGGACAAAAGGAATACCTATGTAAGAATGCTGTTCATTGACTACGGCTCAGCATTCAACACCATAGTACCCTCCAAACTCATCATCAAGCTGGAGGCCCTGGGTCCCAACCCTGCCCTGTGCAATTGGGTCCTGGATTTTCTGATGGGCCGCCCCCAGGTGGTGAAGGTAGGAAACAACATCTTCACTTTGCTGACCCTCAACACTGGGGCCCCACAAGGGTGCGTGTTTAGCCCCATCCTGTACTCCCTGTTCACCCACGACTGTGTGGCCATGCACGCCTCCAACTCAATCATCAAGTTTGCAGACGGCACAACAGTAGTGGGCTTGATCACCAACAACAACTAGACAGCCTACAGGGAGGAGGTGAGGGCTCTCGGAGTGTGGTGTCAGGAAAACAACCTCTCACTCAACATCAACAAAACAAAGGAGATGATCATGGACTTCGGGAAACAGCAGAGGGAGCACCCTCCTATCCACATCGACGGGACAGTAGTGGAGAAGGTGGAAAGTTTAAAGTTCCTCGGCGTACACATCACAGACAAACTGAAAATGTTCCACCCCCCAAACAGTGTGGCGAAGAAGGCGCAACAGCGCCTCTTCAACCTCAGGAGGCTGAAGTAATTTGGCTTGTCACCAAAGACAATCACAAACTTTTATAGATGCACAATCGAGAGCTTCCTGTCGGGCTGTATCACCACCTGGTATGGCAACTGCTCCACCCACAACCGTAAGGCTCTCCAGAGGGTAGTGAGGTCTGCACAACGCATCACCGGGGGAAAACTACCTGCCCTCCAGGACACCTACACCACCCGATGCCACAGGAAGGCCATAAAGATCATCAAGGACAACAACCACCCGAGACACTGCCTGTTCACCCCGCTATCATCCAGAAGGCGAGGTCAGTACAGGTGCATCAAAGCTGGGACAGAGAGACTGAAAAACAGCTTCTATCTAAAGGCCATCAGACTGTTAAACAGCCATCACTAACATTGAGTGGCTGCTGCCAACATACTGACTTAATCTCTAGCCACTTTAATAATTAAAAATTGGATGTAATAAATGTATCACTAGTCACTTTAAACTATGCCACTTTAATGATGTTTACATAGCTTACATTACTCATCTCATATGTATATACTGTATTTTATACCATCTATTACATCTTGCCAATGCCGCTCGGCCATCGCTCATCTATATACTTACATGTACATATTCTCATTCACCCATTTAGATTTGTGTGTATAAGGTAGTTGTTGGGGAATTGTTAGATTACTTGTTAGATATTACTGCACGGTCGGAACTAGAAGCACAAGCATTTCTCTACACTCGCATTAACATCTGCTAACCATGTGTATGTGACCAATAATCACTGAACATTCTAATAGTTCCTAGAAACACTGAACATTCTAATAGTTCCTAGAAACACTGAACATTCTAATAGTTCCTAGAAACACTGAACAGT
>NC_036849.1:25736253-25738261 GCF_002910315.2 Salvelinus sp. IW2-2015
CAAGTCCTAATAGTTCCTAGAACACCTGAACAGTCTAATAGTTCCTAGAAACACTGACAGTCTAATAGTTCCTAGAGACACACTGAACATTCTAATAGTTCCTAGAAACACTGAACAGTCTAATAGTTCCTAGAAACACTGAACATGAGTATTACTGTCTGTTCCAGGCCGTGTCCCATGGGCCGCTTATGTACCTAGGTGAATGAAATAACTGTTGTGAAATCAGGAGTCAAGAGGCTGGGTGTGTGTGTGTCTGTGTGTGTGTGTGTGTGGTGTGTGTGTGTGTGTTGTGTGTGTGTGTGGTGTGTGTGTGTGTGTGTGTGTGTTGTGTGTGTGGTGTGTGTGTGTGTGTGCTGTGTGTGTGTGTGTGTGTGTGTGTGTGTGTGTGTGTGTGTGTGTGTGTGTGTGTGCGTGCGAGCGTGTGTGTCGTGTGTCTGTGTGCGGTGTGTTGTGCCCAGAACGTCTGTACAGACAGGGACGCATTTGGCAAAGAGGGGCAAGACACACACAGCCCTCCTCTGAGCTATCTGTTTACATTGGGCCCAATTCCTGGAGAAACAACATTCCTACAGTGGCCTCTGCTACTCACTTCTGTAACAGTGGTACATGCTGGCAATAGATACTGTTCCCACTCTGCAGCTTTCCTATTTTTCACCTCTGGCAGCCCAGCCCTCACTGAGCCAGGGGACCAGGACGCAATGGGCCGGAAAACGTTCGTAATTGAATATGAGTGGAATTCTGGGGCCTGTTCTTGAGAATTCTTGAGCAATAAAACAATAGCTTGCCTGTATTTTGATAGGATGTGCAGAAATCAATATGTGGTATGCCCAAGAGAGAGAGAGAGAGAGAGAAGAGAGATGAGAGAGAGAGGAAGAGAGAAGAGAGAATAGAGAGACGAGAGAGAGAGAGAGAGAGAGAGAGACGAGAGAGAGAGAGTGTGTGTGTGTGGTGTGTGTTTGTGTGTTGTGGTGTGGTGTGTGTGGTTGTGGCTGTGTGTGTGGTGTGTGGTGTGTGTGCTGTGTTGTTTGAGTGGGGTAGAAGAAACATAGTAAATGTAAATCCGGGACACTTCATTTATTATCATATGTTGCGTTTCGTATGGTATCTATTAATTAGTGGTGGTCCATCATCCATTTCATATGATATGTTATGAATTACAATTCATACAATATGTTTACGAATTACAATTTGTTGTTGTTAACGTCAGCTAGGTGGGTAGGTGGCTAACGCTAGCTAGGTGGATAACATTAGCTAGGTTAGGAGTTAGGTTAAAGGGTTAGGAGTTATTAAGGTTAGGGGAAGGGTTAGCTAACATGCTAAGTATTTGCAAAGTAGCTAATTAGTTAAAATGCTAAAGTTGTCCATGATGAGATTTGAACACACAACCTTTGGGTTGCTAGATGTTTGTGGCGTTATACGTCTACCCATCCACCCTGACCAACCACCATACTTTTGTTTTTGACTTAAAGGCCCCGCCAGGGAAAATCTTGTTTTTCATCAAATTGGATGATATTTGGATGAAACCAGCTCATAGCAGGTTGACCCAAGTATGAGAAATGACTGTAGCTGGTAGATTGACGAAGTCGATCATAAAGTCACTGGTCCCCTCCTCCAGGCTTCTACATCTGCATTGCTTGCTGCTTGGGGTTTTAGGCTGGGTTTCTGAATAGCACTTTGTGACATCTGGGGATGTAAAAAGGGCTTTATAAATACATTTGATTGATTGATGTCAACGGTAGCGTCTTATAGTCGTAACTACTTTAAATATATAAAACCTTAAAAATGTCATCACTTGTGCACATCATAAGGCTTTTTTACAAACCGTAAGATAGCTCAAGCATAACGATACTGATAAATAACCCCTAATCATCTGTGTTGTGTCTTGCAGCTAGCAGACTACCTACCAGCATGCTATATAAATTACACTGTGTTGTGACTTGTAGCTAGCAGACTACCTACAAGTATGCCAGAAAAAGCCCACGGTGTTGTGACTTGTAGCTAGCAGACT
>NC_036849.1:25738286-25791757 GCF_002910315.2 Salvelinus sp. IW2-2015
CAGCCCAATACCGTGTTGTGAATACGCCCGCCCTGATCAGTCTGTTTCATCAAATGAAACTGATATTGATTCAACAGCTTCATGCAGGCGACCCAACGTCAAGCTGAGGAACAACATGACCACACACTGAGCTTGGAGATTGGACGAAGTCTCATAAAGTCACTGGTTCCCCTCCTATCCAGGACTTGCTGACATCTGCATCGCTTGCGTGCTTGGTTTAGGCGCGTTCTCAATAGCACAGGTCCAAATGCGGCAAGTCCAAGAACTGCTTCAACCGAAGGGCTTTATAGGATACACTTATGATTGATGATGTCAACGATAATAGACGTCACTGCTCTAGTCGCTAAGCGTCACCATTTAAATATCATAAACACTGTAAAAAATGTCCATCTACTTGTGCCACAGTCATCATGGCTTTTTTACAATATCCTGCAGATAAGAAGTAGTCTCAAGCATACGATCACTAGTAACATAACCCCTATCATCTGTGTGTGTGTCTTTGCAGCTAGGCAGATTCTCACCGCTCCGGCCCCGCCGTGCATACATACATACACTGTGTTAAGGTAGACTATAGTACAGCGAAAGCATGACTACCCTGGACAAGTATGCCAGAAAAAGCCATCGGTGTTTGGAATTTACTGTGCGACGCCAGAACTACTTACCCAGCATGCCAGAACACATCACACACTGTGCTTGCTGTCTTGTAGCTAGCAGGGACAATCACTACCAGCATCCATGATATACACCACTGTGTTGTCAGTTTTCTAGAGCAGTACTACCTTACAAGGAATGCCAGAAAAAGCCACACTGTGTTGTTCTTGTAGCTATTGCCGTGTACTAGCCTACCAAGCATGCCATATAAATTTACACTGTGTTGTACATGTAGACTCACGTTCAGACTACGCGTCAGCCCAAGTATGCCTAGAATGCCAGAAAAAGCCCACTGTGTTGTGTCTTGTAGCTAGCAGACTACTTACCAGCATGCCAGAAAAATTCCACTCTGTTGTGTCTTGTATCTAGCAGACTACCTACCAGCATGCCATATAAAGCCCACTGTGTTGTAACTAGAAGCCATAGTGTTAATTTAATGTTACACTATTTTCCAAAGAACTAAGACATCTGACAAATTGTGGCTGTAATTGTGGCTGTAACTGTGGCTGCTTTGACTTAGGAACCACAGGAGGTTGGTGGCACCTTAATTGGGGAAGACAGGCTCGTGGTAATGACTGGAGCGGAATTATTGGAATGGTTTCAAATACATCAAACACATGGTTTCCATGGTTTCCATGTGTTTGATGCCATTCCATTTGCTCCGTTCCAGCGCATTATTATGAGCCGTCCTCCCATCAGCAGCCTCCACTGTTGTGAAAGGTATAATTTCTGTAACACACCTGATAGTCACTATATGGTTTTTGTTCTTCCATCCCTAAGCCCCCAAAGTTGAGTCTAGGACCTGCCAGCACACAGCTGACACGAATGAATATTGTTCACAAAAGGAGTTGCGGTGTGTATAGTACTTGTAATTTACCCCTAAAAAACATATTTTGCAATTCCATTGTGTGTGTTGTTGTCTTACAGTTGATGTAGCTTGTGTCATTTCCTAAAGCCTAAGTAATTCACTTTTACGTCATATGATATCACATTTTGTTACTTTGTTGTTGTTTTTTTCAAGCATTCGGACAGGAAGATGTGTTACAAATTGTACGAATCAATGGGGTCCTGCACACTGTAGGACGGATGGGTGCCTGCCTATATTAGGCTCATGGCTCTAATTATTTTTTTAATGTTAAATTATGTCTCGCCTTTATTTCTCATGGGTGTTCATTTTGATCAATATTTCGGCTATGCTGGCCTATTGTAAATGATCAAATAAAAGTCTGACTAATACATACAATTCTGAACATTTTTGTCATGTATAATGCTAATGCAGAAGCACCAATACATTTTACACTTATTTTAATGTACATTCCCTTATGTCTAAGCTTCTAAGGTCAATCAGGCTTGACAAATTCTTGTGAAGAACTGAATCAGTGAAGTGTGTTCTGTAATTAGTTACAAATCAATAGAAATACAGTTGTATTTACTATTTAGGCTCGGAATGACATGTGGCCCATTGTTTACCTGGTCATCAATGACATGTGGCCCATTGTTTACCTGGTCATCAATGACATGTGGCCCATTGTTTACCTGGTCATCAAAGACATGTGGCCCATTGTTTACCTGGTCATCAATGACATGTGGCCCATTGTTTACCTGGTCATCAATGACATGTGGTCCATTGTTTACCTGGTCATCAATGACATGTGGCCCATTGTTTACCTTATTACCTGGGAAAGACCACAAGGGTGTTTTAAAAGAGCTGTCAGTCAAGGTGAACTCATGGATATAAGCTCCCTGTCCCACTGGTCTGTTCTTTCAGGATTTCTGATAGTTAGAGATGAGAAGGTACAATTTCTTCAATTCTGAGCATTTTAATAGAGTAAAAATGTTATGGATGATGTTTTGGTCATTCAAAGGCTATTTTTACATGGGAAAAGGGATGACTGTGCAAGACCTTTAAGTAACCTGTCTTATGTAACCATATCAAATAAAATTTTATTTGTCACATACACATGGTTAGCAGATGTTAATGCGAGTGTAGCGAAATGCTTGTGCTTCTAGTTCCGACAATGCAGTAATAACCAACGAGTAATCTAACCTCACATTCCACAACTACTACCTTATACACACAAGTGTAAAGGGATAAAGAATATGTACATAAAAGATATATGAATGAGTGATGGTACAGAACGGCATAGGCAAGATGCAGTAGATGGTATAGAGTACAGTATACACATATGAGATGAGAAATGTAGGGTATATAAACATAAAGTGGCATAGTTTAAAGTGGCTAGTGATACATGTATTACATAAAGATGGCAAGATGCAGTAGATGATATAGAGTACAGTATATACATATACATATGAGATGAGTAATGTAGGGTATGTAAACATTATATTAAGTGGCATTGTTTAAAGTGCCTAGTGATACATTTTTACATAAATTTCCATCAATTCCCATTATTAAAGTGGCTGGAGTTGAGTCAGTATGTTGGCAGCAGCCACTAAATGTTAGTGGTGGCTGTTTAACAGTCTGATGGCCATGAGATAGAAGCTGTTTTTCAGTCTCTCGGTCCCTGCTTTGATGCACCTGTACTGACTACGCCTTCTGGATGATAGCGGGGTGAACAAGCAGTGGCTCGGGTGGTTGTTGTCCTTGATGATCTTTATGGCCTTCCTGTGACATCGGGTGGTGTAGGTGTCCTGGAGGCAGGTAGTTTGCCCCCGGTGATGCGTTGTGCAGACCTCACTACCCTCTGGAGAGCCTTACGGTTGTGGGCGGAGCAGTTGCCGTACCAGGCGGTGATACAGCCCGACAGGATGCTCTCGATTGTGCATCTGTAGAAGTTTGTGAGTGCTTTTGGTGACAAGCCAAATTTCTTCAGCCTCCTGAGGTTGAAGAGGCGCTGCTGCGCCTTCTTCACAACGCTGTCTGTGTGGGTGGACCAATTCAGTTTGTCCGTGATGTGTACGCCGAGGAACTTAAAACTTACTACCCTCTCCACTACTGTCCCGTTGATGTGGATAGGGGGGTGCTCCCTCTGCTATTTCCTGAAGTCCACAATCATCTCCTTTGTTTTGTTGACGTTGAGTGTGAGTGTGAGGTTATTTTCCTGACACCACACTCCAAGGGCCTTCACCTCCTCCCTGTAGGCCGTCTCGTCGTTGTTGGTAATCAAGCCTACCACTGTAGTGTCGTCCGCAAACTTGATGATTGAGTTGGAGGCGTGCATGGCCACGCAGTCGTGGGTGAACAGGGAGTACAGGAGAGGGCTCAGAACGCACCCTTGTGGGGCCCCAGTGTTGAGGATCAGCGGGGTGGAGATGTTGTTACCTACCCTCACCACCTGGGGGCGGCCCGTCAGGAAGTCCAGTACCCAGTTGCACAGGGCGGGGTCGAGACCCATATCAAATGTAACATACTGTATCATACTAATTTGAACATCTTGGATTTGCATTTATGTTATTTCTAGTCTATGAGACTCCCCATCACCACATCTCTACCATTCTGAAAATATGTGAATATGTGAAATGTTTTGAGCTTTAAAGGTGCACTATGGAGAAATCGGTCTGGCATTTCCTGGTTGCTAAAATTCTAATAGTTTGCATAATTTCAGTTTATGTGACAAAACAAGCAATGAAGATCATTGTACCATCTAAAACGCTGTGAAATGTATTTGCAATACCAAAAATATTGTATTTTCAGCTGTGTACAAAACTGAAAGTAAAAGATACAAAAACAAAACTWAAGAACGGAAAGCACAGAAATATTGCACATAGAACAGATGTTTTCGCTTCTTGGACTTGCTTTCAATGAGTGACAGATCCATAACTCATATTTCGATGTGAATTTGGTTGGGTGGGTCTTCCAAAAATATACATATTGCAGCTATAAAAGCAACACTGGTCAGTAAATGTTTTACTTTGTAACCAGCTGGTGGTCTGCTACTGCTATTGATAGTGTGCAACTGCAGTCCGCCAGTCGGGGGATTCCTGCATAAAGTATTATCTGAGTTTTATCGACACCTCCTACTATAGGCTGTAGCAAAAGCTAGCCAAATAGCCATTTTACTGGTTGAAGTTGAAGTGTTTTTTTTWACGTATAATGCAGTTGATTTGCGATGATGACACAAACATTAAGCAGGACATTCTACGAGCCTTAAAATCTAATTATAATACAAAAGTAGTGTGAAATGCGTTCAAAAGCWGCAGGCTTTTTCTACAACAACTCCTTGTTTTGTCACCAATTTGCCCGCATCGCCCTCGTGCGGCAATGTTTGCAAACACGGATGGGGCCTATAGTCCTCTAAACTAGCTCGTGAGATTGACACCGGTAGACAGTGTGCTTCGCCCCCGCCTGCCGAACACCTGCCCTCACTATCGTTAACAGAACTGCGGGAAAACAATGCCCGTCGGGCGGGGGYGATGGACAGTCTACCGGTCGCCCCCCGCTAGTACAGCGGACCGTAGTTAGCTAACACACCGTGTCCCTCCCGCCTGCTGGGATAAACTGCCAGACAGGCGGGGGATGAAGGACACGCTGTCTACTTGTCGTCACTCGTTGCTAACTAGCTAACTTGCTATGTTTTTATGTAGGGTTTATCTGCAGTTATGATGCATTACCGCCATCCACTGTAGTGGAGCGCCCCTGCCTTCCGCCTATGTACTGGAGTCATAATTTAAAGATTGACAATAGAAATATAAAGACGGGATCCTGCAGATGCAGGAAAGCCCACATGCAGGAACACCCCGAATTGCGGGCTGCAGTTGTACTCTTCTCACTGTTATGGGTGGTCTGGTCTCTCATTGGTCCTGGTGAGGGTTTATAACGTGATATGTCACCAGCCGAGTGAGTGTAGGGTGTTTTTTCTCTCTTCAGTGACAGGATTATCATCTCAGCGCTTTAACATACCGTCAAACCGCAAATCAAATGTCGGGAAAGGTTCTGTTCGCTATTACAATGTAATAGTGAATAGGAATAAGAAAAACAGCTTTACCTATACAACCGAAGGTATTTGTATGACGACAAGACCCTGAAGTGACAATTCATCGTCAATAATGTATGTATGAATATGTTTGTAAATTTTAGGCTATCTATCAATATKATATTCTTAATATTTCTGTGGTCTATAATTTCTTATCAACAGTTAGCAGCACCCAGATCATCTCTGCCTGGATTGTGATTAGCCTAGTTTGTTTTTGTCAAGCAATTGTCAGGCATTATGCTGAGGAATGCATGGTGAGATTACAGTTATATTCATATGATACAATGGAGACTGAAATAGGCTATGGACATAAACACAACAATAGCTCGTTTTCACAAAGTCGTTATTTAGGCGTTGAAACTGGTCAGAATGTGGAAGATTCATGTTTGAACAGCAGTTTATGTCAGGTCATCCTGGTCTTCTGCTGCAGAACAGTGGGTGTATTATGCATCAGCATAGCTAACAGTTATTCCAGTGGCATATATTGAAAATATATCTGAAACATATTTGGAATACATGCCTATGATGAGGACCCGTGTTGGACAATTGTGGGCACCTGAATGTGTTCTCACTGCCTATTCATTTGGCAGCCTTGACTGTCAGCCAGACAGCTTTGTGTGGGATCGCTATGTCATAACCCACTGGGCAGTCATCAATTCAACATCTATTCCAAGTTGGTCCTACATCATTTCATTTAAATGACGTGGAAACAATGTTGATTCAACCGGTGTGTGTATACTTCTAGTATATGAATAAGATCCTCAGCCAATGGGAATGTTGTTGTGTGTATACTTCTAGTATATGAATAAGATCCTCAGCCAATGGGAATGTTGTTGTGTGTCTACTTCTAGTATATGAATAAGATCCTCAGCCAATGGGAATGTTGTTGTGTGTGTGCATGTGTGTGTATGTCTATGTGTGTATAACAGTTTAACTTTAGACCGTCCCCTCGCCCCGACACGGGCGCGAACCAGGGACCTTCTGCACACATCAACAACAGTCACCCACGAAGCATCGTTACCCATCGCTCCACAAAAGCCGCGGCCCTTGCAGAGCAAGGGGAACCACTACTTCAGGGTCTCAAAGCGAGTGACGTAACCAATTGAAACGCTATTAGCGCGGACCACCGCTACTAGCTAGCCATTTCACATCTGTTACATGTGTGTGCATGTGTGTGTATGTTTATGTGTGTGTGCATGTGTGTGTATGTTTGTGTGTGTGTATGTTGATGTGTGTGTGTATGTTGATGTGTGTGTGCATGCTCCCGTGCGTGTGTGTGTATGTTGATGTGTGTGTGCATGCTCCGTGCGGTGTGTGTGTAGTTTTATGTGTGTGTGCAGCTCCAGTGCGTGTGTGTGTATGTTTATGTGTGTGTGCATGCTCCCGTGCGTTGTGTGTGTATGTTGATGTGTGTGGTGCATGCTCCGCGGCGTGTGTGTGTATGTTGATGTGTGTGTGCATGCTCCCGTGCGTGTGTGTGTATGTTTTATGTGTGTGTGCATGCTCCCGTGCGTGTGTGTGTATGTTTATGTGTGGTGTGCATGCTCCCGTGCGTGTGTGTGTATGTTTATTGTGTGTGTGGCATGCTCCCGTGCGTGTGTGTCTGTTTATGTGTGTGTGCATGCTCCCGTGCGTGTGTGTGTATGTTTATGTGTGTGTGGCATGCTCCCGTGCGTGTGTGTTATGTTTATGTGTGTGTGCATGCTCCCGTGCGTGGTGATGTTATTTTGTGTGTGTGCATGCTCCGTGCGTGTGTGTTTATGTGTGTGTGCATGCTCCAGCTGCAGTGTGTGTGTTGTTTTGCTGTGTGTGCATGCTCCCGTGCGGTGTGTTTTGTGTTTGTGTGTGATGCTCCGTCGCGTGTGTGTGGTGTCTGTTAGGTGAGAATAGATGATCACTAGGTACAGTTAACCGCAGTTACTGACTAATCCTATGAAAGGGAGTGACTGTATTAAAGGTTGCCTTTCTCCCCGACCTGGGCTGTCAGTGAATGGACACTCACCTCTAATCTGAGTGTCCCTAGGATGTAATGGTACTACTGTGACACGTGTCTTACATTGTGGAGTGGGATAAGTTACGCCTGATCTAGGGGTTTGTGTAGTTTTCTTTTATTAACCCTAACCAATGGGGCCTATATTGTGAGTATCTTGTGATTGGTGTGTAAACCAGGAAGCAGGTTTATGTCCTTGAGGGGAGAGTGGAGGAAACTTTTCATCTGAATGAGTTCCCTTTAACACGTGGCCTTGTGTTTTGTATTAGTGGGGATGGCAGAATGTGTCGGGAGTGCGGCAGTGGGGGCGGGGTAATTATGTAATTGTTCTGAAATGCCACGGCTCTGTAGTGTTGTCACACTTGAGGGAGAGAGAGGTGGCGGGAGAGGAGCGGGCTGGGAGCATGAGGAGAGAGATGGGGCATGAGGAAAGAGAGGTGGGGCATGAGAAGAGAGGTGGGGCATGAGAAGAGAGGTGGGGCATGAGGAGAGAGAGGTGGGGCATGAGGAGAGAGGGGTGGGGCATGAGGAGAGAGAGGTGGGCATGATAAGAGAGAGGTGGGCATGAGAAGAGAGGTGGGCATGAGGAGAGAGAGGTGGGGCATGAGGAGAGAGAGGGTGGGGCATGAGGAAAGAGAGGTGGGCATGAGAAGAGAGAGGTGGGGCATGAGAAGAGAGGTGGGGCATGAGGAGAGAGAGATGGGGCATGAGGAAGAGAGAGGTGGGGCATGACGAGGAGAGAGGTGGGGCATTAGGAGACGCGAACGAGAGAGAGAGGTGGGCATGACGAGAGAGACGAGAGAGAGAGGTGGGCATGACGAGAGAGAACGAAGAGAGAGGTGGGGCATGACGAGAGAGAACGAGAGAGGGTGGGGCATGACGAGAGAGACAACGAGAGAGAGGTGGGGCATGACGAGAGAGAACGAGAGGAGGTGGGGCATGACGAGAGAGAATGAGACGAGGTGTGGTATGATGAGAGAGAACGAGAGAGAGGTGGCATGACGAGAGAGAACGAGAGAGATGTGGGGCATTAGGAGATAGAACGAGAGAGAGATGGGCATGACGAGAGGAACGAGAGAGAGGGTGGGGCATGACGAGAGAGAACGAGAGAGAGGTGGGGCATGACGAGAGAGAACGACAGAGAGGTGGGGCATGACGAGAGAGAACGAGAGAGAGGTGGGGCATGACGAGAGAGAACGACAGAGAGGTGGGGCATGACGAGAGAGAGAACGAGAGAGAGGTGGGGCATGACGAGAGAGAACGACAGAGAGGTGGGGCATGAGGAGAGAGAACGAGAGAGAGTTGGGGCATGACGAGAGAGAACGAGAGAAGAGGTGGGGCATGACGAGAGAGAACTGAGAGAGAGGTGGGGCATGACGAGAAGAACGAGAGAGAGGTGGGGCATAAATGAGAGCGAACGAGAGAGTGGGGCCATGACAAGAGAAGAACGAGAGAGAGGTGGGGCATAACGAGAGAGCAACGAGAGCGAGGTGGGGCATGAGGAGAGAGAACGAGAGAGAGGTGGGGCCATGACGAGAGAGAAACGAGAGAGAGGTGGGCATGACGAGAAGCAGAACGAGAGAGAGGTGGGGCATGACGAGAAGAGAAAGAGAGAGAGGTGGGCATAATAGGCGAGAACGAGAGAGAGGTGGGGCATGAACGAGAGAGAACGAAGAGAGATGGGGCATAACGAGAGAAGAACGAGAGAGGTGGGGGCATGACAAGAGAGAACGAGAGAGAGGTGGGGCATAACGAGAGAGAGAGAGAGAGGTGGGGCATGAGGAGAGAGAACGAGAGAGAGGTGGGGCAATGACGAGAGAGAACGAGAGAGAGGTGGGGCATGGACGAGAGAGAAACGAGAGAAGAGGTGGGCCACTGACGAGAGAGAAACGAGAGAGAGGTGGGGGCATGAGGAGAGAGAACGAGAGAGAGGTGGGGCATGAGGAGAGAGAACGAGAAGGAGGTGGGGCAATGAGAGAGAAGAACGAGAGCAGAGAGGTGGGCATGAACGAAAGAGAACGAGAGAAAAGGTGGGGCATGAGGAGAGAGGAACGAGAGAGAGGTGGGGCAATGACGAGAGAGAACGAGAAGAGAGGTGGGGCATGACGAGAGAAGGAACGAGAGAGAGGTGGGGCATGACGAGAGAGACGAGAGAGAGGTGGGGCAATGACGAGAGAGAACGAGAGAGAGGTGGGGCCTGACGAGAGGAGAACAGAGAAGAGAGGTGGGGCATGACCAAGAGAGAATGAGAGCGAGGTGGTGGTATGATGAGAAAGGAGGAGAGAGAGGTGGGCGCATCGACGAGCGAGACGGAGATGAGAGGTGGTGCAGACGGAGAGAGAATTTACGAGAGAGAGCAGGTTGGGGCAATCGAGGCAACGCACGTACGAGAGAGTAGCGGTGGGGCATGAGGAAAGAGAGGGAGCAGAGAGAGGGGGCACTGCAAGGAGAGCACGCGGAAGAGAGGTGAGGCATAGTGTAAGAGAAGGGAGAGATGGATGTGTGGGGCATTGAGCGAGACGAGAACGAGAGAGAGAGAAGGTTGGGGCATGAGGAGAGAGAACGAGAGACGCAGCGGTGGGGCATGAGAAACAGAGGGCAGAGAGAGAGGGGGCATGAGGAGAGAGGGAGAGAGAGGTGAGGCATGAGGAGAGAGGGAGAGAGAGGTGGGGCATGAGGAGAGAGAGGGCAAGAAAGAGAGAGAGAGAGAGAGAGAGAGAGAGACTTTATGCTTCCATTGTTTGCATACTGTTTAAGTCTGTTAGTCAGGTATGTACTGTGTAATCAAGTGCAAAGATTAAACTGGTTATTTTCAGAAGGGAATACAATATGAGAAAATACATCTGAAAATGACAACAACATGAAAAAAAAAAAAAAAAAAAGATTCATAGATTCAAACATCCATACTTTACCTCAATATTTTCTATGTTCTGTTCCTCCTTGAACATATACAATAGGGCTGGGAGATATGGCCATATCTCGATATAGGTCATTTCATATCCCGATAACGATACATATCACGATATAGCACATTTTCTGTAAATTCAATGAATAAATAGTTTATATGTAATGACCACATGTAAAGGTCTATTTCTTATTACATGTTGAATTATACTCAATAAATAAAAGGTACTTACACATATTTGATTATTTATTTGATTTAGAGTCTGTGCAAATTTTCAATTAAGCATGTAACAAAATATAAAATATGAATGTATAAAATTTAAAAAGGTAAATAGAAAACACTTCAACTATAGTTGCAAACAAAATAAATATAGGTCTAAATATATATATTTGGGGGCTTGCCTGTTTTGCATGTTATTTTGGAGTTAATACGTGTCACATATCAATTTGCATCTGGTACCTTGGGTCGAGTGTTAGCACCAACTCACCAAACCCCCGTTTCTCCACCGTGTAAATTGGGGCCTTCTCTTTGCAGATGTAAGTTGTAACGGTAGCGGTTATCTCCTTCCATCTTCGTGATTCTTTGCCATATGGTGTGCCGTGGGAAAAAGCCTCTTGCAACGTCTGAGTCGGGGGTTTGTTTTGAGCACTCGACTGTACTTGTTTGGGTCTCATCCGTAGACTCTCTCCGTACGGTTTCACATGATTCTTGCGTAGGTGGTAAAAGAGGTTAGTGGTGTTTGAGCCTGTTGTTGGGACCGGCCTGCGGCATATTTTGCAGAGGACGGTTTTCTGGTCCGTGTCAGACTTCATACCCAAACCACGTCCATGCGACCGAAGTTGCCCCTCTTTTAGGTACGAGCGCCGTGTCTCCGTGCTCTGTGTCACGTTCACTCTCTTCCATGTTTGTTTGTGTTGCAAATTTCCTTCCACACGGCACATGTGCAAGAACGCAAAACGGCTTTCAATTGCCGGAAAGAGTACGATTTGCTGCACAACGAAATAAACGATAAGCATAATATGAAACGATAGACATTTCTCTATCGTCACACGATATATATCGTCATATCGCCCAGCCCTAATATACAGTAGTATCAGGTGTCCAGGCATGGAGAAGACGATCAGTAGGTCTGTCTCTCAGTGGGTGAATATGTCAGTACATTCCAGTAGATAGTCTCTCTGAACCTGGTAACTGATGGGGGAATATGTCAGTACATTCCAGTAGATAGTCTCTCTGAACCNTCCAGTAGATAGTCTCTCTGAACCTGGTAACTGATGGGGGAATATGTCAGTACATTCCAGTAGATAGTCTCTCTGAACCTGGTAACTGATGGGGGTAAGAAATAACGATCATGAGTCAGGAGAATTGACATCCTGTCCTGAGGCTATTCAGCCACCTGTCCTCTAGGCACATGTGTGTGTATGTGTGTGTCTCTGACTCAGCAGAAACAGGGGGAGATCAAGAGGAGAGTTTACAGCCAACAAAGCAAGCCTTCTTCTCCCTCTCACTGTTTTGCATTGTTAGGGCCAAATCCTATCTCGCAAACTGCTGACTCACGTAAATCATGCATAGTCAATGGGAGATTTTACCCAAATAATTGTAGGTGTGGTTAAGACTTTTTAAGGCTTTTGCAATACAGTGCACATTTTGTCTTTGTCTTTTGCACTGTTAGTGAATAGTTAGGTCTGAATCCTAAATTTGTTCACATTCTGCTTCCAGTGAAATGGTTTCCTCTCCCTCCTCTGGGCTCTGTTGGTTCTAGTCAGAAGGTGTTAGTGGTGCTGCCTTCTCTGTTACTGAGAGACTGGCATGGCATGCAGATTCATCCCCATTCAGATGTCAGAGCAGCAGAGGGCACTTGGCACCAAGCGTGTTCGTGCATGTGTCTGTGTGTCTGTGTGTGTGTGTGTGTGTGCATCAGTGTCTAGTGTCTCCAGCCCTATTCCTTTGTTTCTGCTGCACAGAGCAGTGGGGCTTTGGAGGCCCGGTTGGTTGCTGTTCAGCAATATGTGACAAATGTATGAGTAAAAAGACGTGGTGTGCGGGGATTGAGGACAGGCAGTCAGAGAGGAATGTTAATCACAGTTAGAGAGTCAGAGAGATATCCCGGCTGATCCATCCAGGCAATAACATCACTCTGGTGTGTGGTAATGTCATCTAGATTCTATTGATATGACCACGCCCTCATCACTCCACAGGATCATCAAGAGTCATCATCAGATTGCCTCGCAAGCGTTTGGGAAATTAAATATTTAGTGTCTTTCTCTCTCTCTTTCTCCCTCCTTTCCCCCTCCCCTCACCACATCCCCCTCCCCTCACCCATCCCTCCCCTCTCCCCTCCACCTCCCCTCCACCCTCCCCTCATCCCTCTTCCCCAACTCTCTACACCACATCCCCTCTCCCCTCTCCCCTCCACCCTCCCTCCACCTCTCCCCAACTCTCTCCCCTCATCCCTCTCCCCTCCACCCTCTAAACCCCCAGTCTCAGACCATTGAACTACGTGGGCCAGTTGGCAGGCCAGTGTTTGTACAGGTGAAGGAGCCTGTTTACCCAGGGCCTGAACCCGGCCCACCTGCGGAGCGCAGTGAGCATCGATGTCTTCAGCTCGTTTTGGTTTAGTACGTCAGCCTGTTATCATGTAACTTGGCACCCGGCAGTGGTACTCGCCCTTCCACGTTTCCGACTTCTGGCAAGGATGTGGGCGTGATTGGTCACCTCAAGTGCTTCCCGTGAGAAAAGCTGGTGAGAGGAGCAGCATGGGTGGGGCTTTGTGGCTATTTGTTCTTGGGATGAGGGTCTGGGTAAGAGCACTGGAGCAGAGGCATTGGGTCTAGAAGAGTTGTGCTTACAGTACAGGAAGGAGGGAGGCTCTATCCTGCCTCATGTTATATGAAAAACCACACAGAAAAGAGAGGGAGAAAAGGGGGATGAAGGAGCAGAGATAATTAGACATTCATTTTTCTGCCACGTATACTGTAGCTGTCCTTGACCTGAGCTGACACAGACAAAATGACAATGAGAGTTGCTGAGAGAAATATTTATTGTAGATAGAAAGAGAAAAATGGAAAGAAAAAAATAGAAAAGGAGGGTGGATGGGAGAGCTGTGGAGAGACAGAGAATCTGGTAGATTGCGAGAGATGGAGACAGCGTGGTACGAATACAAAGAGAGATGGAGGGTAAGAGCAGAAGAAAGAGAGAGAGATGGAGGGTAGAGCAGAGGAAAGAGAGAGAGATGGGACACGCGTGGTACGCAATAACAAAGAGGAGAGGAGGGTAGAGCAAGAAGAAAGAGAGAGAGGGATGGAGGGTAGAGCCCATCGAGGAAAGAGAAGAGAGGATGGAGGGGCAGAGCAGAGGAAAGAGAGAGAGGGATGGAGGGCAGAGCAGAGGAAAGAGAGAGAGGGATGGAGGGCAGAGCAGAGGAAAGAGAGAGAGGGATGGAGTGAGATTGAACGGTATAGTGATGGTTGGTGTCATCTGTGTCTCAGGTGGACATAGAGATCAATGGAGAGCCTGTGAGTCTGCAAATGAAGCTGGGGGAGAACGGAGAGGCCTTTTTCGTCAAGGAGACAGAGAACACACTGGTATGTACACACACAACCACAAACGTATGCACACACCAACACACACACACACTCAACCACGGCCCCCGAAACAGAGAGAGAGAACAGAGAGAGTGAACAGAGAGAGAGAACAGAGAGAGAACAGAGAGAGAGAACAGAGAGAGAGCAGAGAGAGTGAACAGAGAGAGAGAACAGAGAGAAGAACAGAGAGAGAACAGAGAGAGAACAGAGAGAGAACAGAGAGTGAGAACAGAGAGTGAGAACAGAGAGTGAGAACAGAGAGAGAACAGAGAGTGAGAACACAGAGAGAGAGAACACAGAGAGTGAGAGAGAACAGAGAGAGAGAACAGAGAGAGAGAGAACAGAGAGAGAGCAGAGTGAGAACAGAGAGTGAACAGAGAGAGAACAGAGAGTGAGAACAGAGAGTGAGAACACAGAGAGAGAAGATGTGCTTTGGCAATGTAAACATATGTTTCTCATGCCAGTAAAGCCCTTTGAATTGAATTGAAATGTTATTGAATGGAATTGAGAGGGAGTAGAAAAAGTACACTCTTAAAAAAAGGGTTCCAAAAGGGTTCTTCGGCTGTCCCCATAAGAGAACCCTTTTTGGATCCAGGTAGAACCCTTTTTGGTTCCAGGTAGAACCCTCTGTGTAAAGGGTTCTACATGGAACTGAAAGGGTTCTACCTAGAACCAAAAAGGGTTTATTAAAGGGTTCTCCTATGGAGACAGCCAAAGAGACCTTTTAAGGATAAATATAACCTTTTTTTCTAAGACTGTAGCCTAGTGAACTGACTTGGTGCATGTTCAGTTATGTGAGCGGTTTTCCCTGGAAACAAACAATGAGGACACATGCTGTAACTGGATCCTGGACAGGATGGGAACAGAATGGACTCCATGTCTAGACAAGGCCACACTACACACCCCACACACACACCACACACACACACACACACACACACACACACACACACACACACACACCACACACACACACACACGACCACCACCACACACACACACACACACACACACACCACACACACACCACACCAGGCCAAGAACCATTGAAGAATTCAATCAGGGTCATGGCCAAAAAGTTTAAGATAGAAACTCAGATCCCAGTGATGTGATCTCACCACTACTTAGTATCAAGTGATGCACCCGCCATGCATACACCTAAGTCATTGCATACTATAAACAGTGTGCTAGTGTGAACTTTTGAGACACCATCTTAGCGACAGATGGCGAGAAAGAATCCTGTAATAATTTCATAGATACTATAATAGAGTCCTATAAATAAATCCTACTGTAACGGCTTTCGTATGTGGAAGGAGAGGAGGACCCAAAATGCAGCGTGGTACGTATCAATATCTTTTAATAAGAATGAATACCAAAATACAAAAGAACAATGAGAATAAACGAAAGCCGTAACACCCTACGATAATGACATTTACTAGTAAGTGGAAATGCCCAATTGAACAGTTCGTTTGAAGTCAAAGTCGACAGTTGTGTTTTTATAAGTTAACTACCCTCACTCTTATTGGCACTCTATTATCCATCTCAGTATTGTGCTCTGAGCTTCAGAATACACTCTTACCCAGAGCTCCAATTCCTTACCATATAATAACCATCACACAGGAGAGTGAGGAGAGAAAGAGAGAGAGAGAGAGAGGAGGAGGAGAGGAGAGAGAGGAGGAGGAGAGGAGAGAGAGGAGAGGAGAGGATGATAAGAGATAGAAACTGAAAGTAGATAAGAGAGTAGAAAGAGAAGAAGAGAAAGAGAAGATGGGAGGAGGAGAAAAGAGGAAAAGATAATGGGCAGAGAGAAAGAGAGCGGAGAAGAGGAATTGAAGAGAAGATGAGAGGGATAAGAGAGGAGAATAGAAGATACGGATAAGAGAAGAGAAGATGGATAAGAGAGAAGCAGAATATGGGATAAGAGAGGAGAGGAGAAGATGGAGAGGAAAAGAAGAGATAGGGAGATAGAACAATGGGAGGGAGAGGAGAAAAGAGAGAAGAGATGATGGAGAGGAGAGGAAGATGAGATAAGAGAGGAAAATGAAGATGATAAGAAGAGGAAGAGAAGATAGAGAATGAGGAAAGAGAAGCAGTGCGATAGTTAAGTAGAGAAGAGAAGATAGAGATGAGAGAGAGAGATAGAGGAAGATGGGATAAGAGAGGGAAGAGAAGATGGATAGAAGAGAGAAGAAGAGAGAGAGGAGACAGAGGAGAAGAGATGATGGGGAAGAAACAGAGAAGTGGATAGCAGAGAGGAGAAAGAAATGTGATAACAGAGGAGAAGAGAAGATGGGATAAGTGAGGAGAAGAGAAGATAGGATAAGAGAGGAGAAGAGAAGATAGGATAAGAGAAGATGGGATAAGAGAGAAGAAGAGAAGATGGGATAAGAGAGGAGAAGAGAAGATGGGATAAGAGAGGAGAAGAGAAGATGGGATAAGTGAGGAGAAGAGAAGATAGGAGAGGAGAAAAGAGGAGAAGAGATGATGGGAGAGGAAAAGAGAAGATGGGATAAGAGAGGAGAGGAGAATATGGGATAAGAGAGGAGAAGAGAATATGGGAGAGGAGAAGAGAGGAGAAGATAGGAGAGGAGAGAAGAAGAGAATATGGGAGAGAAGAAGAGAAGATGGGAGAGGAGAGGAGAAGAGAAGATAGGAGAGGAGAGGAGAGGAGGAGAGAAGATGGGAGAGGAGAGGGGGAGAGGAGAGAATTAATAATGGTGAGGAAGAAGAAGAAGGAGAAGAATGATGATAAAGGGATAGAGGGATGATGCTTGGTCTTTTCTCCAGTGAGGGATTAAACCAGAGCTGTTATAATCTGAGGTTTAGTTTAACTGGGCTGTCGTGACTGTCTGAGTCGGACTCCCATTCCTCCCTCCACCCCACTTCCCTGCTACATCCTCTCCTCTCAGCTGCCCTCTTCTCTCCTCCCTGCTACAACCGCCCCTTTCCTTTCCTCTCATGTCTCCTTTCCTTACTCCCCCCTCTTCTCTCCCCTCCCTTCCTCTCCTTCTCCCTTTCCTAGTCTATTCCCCTCTAACAACCGAGGGATTTCATGCAGAAACATGTTCTAAGTATCACTATTGAGCTGTTCCTGACAGTGGCTATATATCTTTTCCACGTCCAGTGAGTTCTTCAGTTTACAGTGTGTGTTTTGGTTGTACTGTACAGATCTTGTTTCTCTGGGATTAATCCTCCTCTTTGACCCAGCCAAAAATAACAACCCTATTTATGGACAAAAAAATCCCTTTTCTACATTCCGCTGCACAGCATACACACACAGCATACACACACAGCATACACACACAGCATACACACACAAACACACCACAAACACACACGTTCAGGGGTCTGTCCTCTCCCTGATTCACCGTGTCTACCCTCTGAGTGGTCCATTTCATTTGGATAAAGCATATACAGTGTGTTATAAACCCATGTGGACTGGGCATCATGAATATGCATGACATTATAATAATGATGTAGGTTTCAGGATGTTAAGATGAATGATGTGACCTAACATCTTGTGTCCAGAGCGCTGGCTGCTAATATGTCTGTCCATACAGCCATTTATTTGGTATTAGCTTCTCTGTGGGCATGTGCATTTGACTGCATGTGTGTATACATGTGTGTGTCCGTGTGTAGTGTAGTTTGATAGTCATTGCAGTATGCCTCAGGTTCTTAAATTATGAGTGCATTCGGAAGGTGTTCAGACCCCTTCCCGTTTTCCATATTTTGTTACACTACAGCCTTATTCTAAAATTGATTAAATACAATTAATTTCTCATCAATCTACACACAATACCCCATAATGACGAAGCAAAAACAAGTTTTGAGAACTTTTTAAAATGTATAAAAACAGAAATACCTTATTTACATAAGTATTCAGACCCTTTGCTATGAGACTCGAAATTGAGCTCAGGTGCATCCTGTTTCCATTGATCATCCTTGAGATGTTTCTACAACTTGATTAGAGTTCACCTGTGGTAAATTCAATTGATTGGACATGATTTGGAAAGGCACACACCTGTCTATATAAGGTCCCACAGTTGACAGTTGTCATGACGTTGCCTGCGTGGGTATAGCAAACCCCATCCCCCTCTCCCTGCCTCCCCCTTTCCTCCTTCAACCCATGCTGTGATCACAGAGAGACGTTGTAAATTCCTGAGGATCTCCTCATGGCTAAACAGTATTAAGAGAGAGGGTAAACTTTCAGGACAAAGGAATTCTCTTCCACCTCACAGAACTTGAGGTACGAACAGATTTCATGTTCCGGAAAAAGTATTAAAGGCCGGTGAGGAGTCCAGCTATTAACAAGTCCATTTGTCCTCATGTGAGAAACTCAGGAAGAGAACTGTGGGCCACATTACCATACCGCTGTTTATATATAACCTCAGATATGAAGTTTACATCTGTGTGTTTTGTAAAAATGAATGAGTGAGTATGATATGTTTGTTATAATTGTGGTAATATGATTTTGAACTGTTTAATTAAGGAAAATACAACTCCCGGTTGTATTTGACTAAATCCAAGGACCGCCCCTGAGCAGTTGTGGTCAGAGACCATGGGACCACCCCTCTCTGCTATCTGAATAAAGCCAACTTTTAAAGAAATTACCATTAAGACCATGTTATCCTCCAAGGAGGAGCAACGAAGTGTAGAATTACTTTCTATAAACACGTGGTTAAAACTCTTATACCAATAATAACAGGTTTTGGATATTGATTACTAGTCCTGACAGCTAGGAATTCTGTATCATTGAACGCGAAGAAAGACACCCGCGAAAACAATCATTCTTTAACGAATGTCCTCAGAACAATCCACAACCTGAACAGAACTTCACTCCAACCAAAACGAACTTTTCTCCAACGACCAAGGCGACACACACACTGGACGTAACTATATATATATTGATTGCAATTGTTCCCGAATGAGTGAGCGTTCATTTGTAAGGATTAGCATGTCCAATTGTTATAATAATGGACTCTGTAGTGAATCTTACGTCGAACATGCAACTTTCCCCTTGTTAACAGCGCCATGCGCGGTTTAGCCCACTAGGGCATTTCTCCCATTTTCATGTAACTACTTATAAGTTTGTTTGTTATAGCATTTTCTGTGAATTAATTAGTTAGTAATAATAATGATTTAAGACAATTGATGTATGGATGAACTCATAGTGAGACTGGTGTTCGTGCAGATCAGCGATTTACCGGACGTTTGGAATGAGACTGACGTAAGGTAGAGTAAATGAATCATTAATGAGAGGACTATTGATCAGATATTAAAATATCTGAAAGGTTAATTGGGAAATAATAACCTTGTAATCTAATAACTTTCCCTGTGCCCTCGAATCATGAGTTAATTAGTTACGCTATTACCCAAGGCGCGTATCCCTAATTATAGGAATCTATGATAAAAACTATAAATCTCCAATTTAAACGATACCAAGACACGACACAGTGGAATGTCAGAGCAAACAAGCCAATGAGGTCGAAGGAAATGTCTTAGAGCTCCGAGACATGATTGTAATCGAGCACAGATCTGGGGAAAGGGTACCAAAACCATTTCTTTCAGCATTGAAGGCCCCAAGAACACAGTGGTCTTCATCATTCTTAAATGCACCTGTGTAATGATCATGCTGTTTAATCACTTCTTGATATGCCACACCTGTCAGTGGCATGAATACTTACTTTTTTATAGAATAAGCTTTTTGTGCATATGGGACATTTCTGGGATCTTTTCAAGCTCATGAAAACATGGAACCAACAACTTTACATGTTGCCTTTATATTTTTGTTCAGTAACTGCTGTATAGATATAGAGAAGTTGAGGGTGAAACAGTTTAATTCAGAGAGTCTGTTCATGTATTCACAGACTGTATGTCCAATGTAATCAAGGTAGAACCTATTGTTACCTCCACCCCTGGGGCTAATTAGGGTTAATGTCTTTCTAAGGGCAACATCAACAGATTTTTCACCTTGTCAGCGTGGGTTTCAAACCCCCAACCTTTCTGTACTGGCTGCTAGGCCTCCCTGCTACCACACACACACACACACATACACAACACCACACCGCACACAACAACACACACACACACACACACACCCACACACACCACATGTGTTCCTAGTGTATTTCCTTAGCAGAGGAAATCTTTACCATCTGTGTGTGTGTTCCTAACCCCCTAGATCCCTCACAGGGATAGACCTCCTATTGTAGGGTGCTGCAGCTGCAGCCTATCTTACTACACATCCAATCAAATCACATTGTATTGGTCACATACACGTATTTAACAGATGTTATTGCGGGTGTGGCGAAATRCTTGTGCTTCTAGCTCCGACAGTGCAGTAATATCTAACAAGTAATATCTAACAGTTCCACAACATATACCCAAAATACACGTAAATCTAAGTAAAGAATGGATTAAGAATATATATACATATATGTCAGAGTGGCATTGGACTAAGATACAGTGGCTTAGTATAGAGTACAGTATATACATATGAGATGGGTGATGCAATATTTACACACAACTAAAGTGACTAAGATAGTATAGAGTACAGTTTACACATATGAGATGAGTAATGCAAGATATGAAGACATTATTAAAGTGGCTAGTGTTTCATTTCCTTAAAGTGGTCAGTGATTCCTAATCTATGTCTATAGGCAGCAGCCTCTGACGTGCTGGAGATGGCTGTTTAACAGTCAGTGGTGTAGTATAGAATACAATACAGTATATACATATGAAATGGGTGATGCAATATGTAAACACAATTTAAAAGTGACTAAGATACCGTAGAATAGTGTGGAGTGCAGTTTCTACATCTGAGATAAGTAATACTAGACACGGAACATTATTAAAGTGGCTAGTGAGCCATTTCTAAAAGTGGCCAGTGATTCCTAATCTATGTCTAAAGGCAGCCGCCTCTGATGTTCTAGTGATGGCTGTTTAACAGTCTGATGGCCTTAAGATAGAAGCTGTTTTTCAGTCTCTCGGTCCCAGCTTTGATGCACCTGTACTGACCTCGCCTTCTGGATGATATTGGGGTGAACAGGCCGTGGCTCGGGTAGTTGATGTCCTTGATRATCTTTTTGGCCTTCCTATGGAATTGCGTGCTGTAGGTGTCCAGGAGGGCAGGAAGTTTGCCCCCGGTAATACGTTGGGCAGACTGCACCACCCTCTGGTGAGCGTTGCGTTTGTGGGCGGTTCAGTTGCCGTACCAGGCGGTGATACAGCCTGACAGGATGCTCTCAATTGTGCATCTGTAAAATTTTGTGAGGGTTTTAGGTGTTAAGCCAAATTTCTTTAGCCTCCTGAGGTTGAAGAGGCACTGTTGCGCCTTCTTCACCACACTGTCTGTGAGGGTGGACCATTTCCGTTTGTCAGTGATGTGTATGCCGAGGAACTTGAAGCTTTCCACCTTCTCCGCTGCGGTCCCTTCGATGTGGATAGGGGGGTGCTCCCTCTGCTGTTTCCTGAAGTCCATGATCATCTCCTTTGTTTTGTTGACGTTGAGTGAGAGCTTATTTTCCTGGTACCACACTCCCAGAGCCGTCGCCTCCTCCCTGTAGGCTGTCTCATCGTTGTTGGTAATCAAGCCAACTACTGTTGTTTCGCAAACTTGATGATTGAGTTGGAGGCATGCTTGGCTACGCAGTCATGGGTGAACAGGGAGTACAGGAGGGGGCTGAGCACACACCCTTGTGGGGTCCCAGTGTTGAGGATCAGCGAAGAGGAGGTGCTGTTATTTACCTTCACCACCTGGGGGCGACCCGTCAGGAAGTCCAGGACCCAGTTGCACAAGGCGGGGTTCAGACGTAGGGCCTTGAGCTTGATGATTAGCTTGGAGGGTACTATGGTGTTGAATGTTGAGCTATAGTCAATGAACAGCATTCTTACATAGGTATGCCTCTTGTCCAGATGGGACAGGGCAGTGTGCAGTGTGGTGGCAATTGCATCGTCTGTGGATCTATTGGGGCGGTAAGCAAATTGAAGTGGGTCTAGGGTATTTTTCTATATTCCCAGTCTTCTTGCCCTGTTTAAATGCGGTGGTTCGCGCTTTCAGTTTTGCGCGAATATTCCCATCTATCCATGGTTTCTGGTTGGGGTAGGTTTTAATAGTCACAGTGGGTACAACATCTCCTATACACTTCCTGATTAACTCATTCACCGTATCAGTATATGTGTCAATATTTTTATCTGAAGCTGCTCTGAACATATCCAAGTACGCGTGATCAAAACAATCTTGAAGCATAGATTCCGATTGGCCAGACCAGCATTGAATGGTCCTCACTACGGGTGCTTCCTGTTTGTGTTTCTGCCTATAGGGGAGGAGCAAGATGGAATCGTGGTCCGATTTGCCGAATGGAGGGCGGGGGAGGGCCTTATATGCATTCTGGAAGGTAGTATAGCAACGGTCGAGGGTTGTAGCAGGGCGAGTACAGCTATCAATATGTTGATAGATTTTTGAGAGCCTTTTCCTCAAATTTGTTTGGTAATGCAGCCTCAGGATATGTGGTTACCAGTTTGCATAAAGTCCAGTGAAGTTCTTTGAGGGCCGTCGTGGTATCCGCTTGGGGGGATATAGACCGCTTTGGCTATTATTGATGAAAATTATCTCGGGAGATAGTACGGTCGGCATTTGATTGTGAGATATTCTAGTTCGGTTGAACAGAAGAACTTGAGTTCCTGTATGCTATCACAGTTACACCATAAGACGTTAATCATAAAACATATCCCTCCGCCCTTCTGCTTCCCGGAGAGATGTTTGTTCCTGTCGGTGTGATGTACTGAGAACCCAACTGGCTTTACAGAGTCAGACAGTATATCTCAAGAGGACCATGTTTCCGTGAAGCTGAGCATGTTACAATCCCTGGTGTCTGGTGAATTACCGCTGCTCTAATAACCAATAGTTCTTCCCGGCTGTATGTAATGACACAAAACAAACAATTCCTGAGCTAATAACGTAAATAATAGTACATAAACAAACAAAATAATGCAGAGTTGCTTAAGAGCTAGTCGCGACGCTGCCATCTCCGTCGGCGCCATCATGTATCTGCAGGTCAGGACTATTCAACTGCAGGTCAGGACTATTCAACTGCAGGTCAGGACTATTCCACTGCAGGTCAGGACTATTCAACTGCAGGTCAGGACTATTCAACTGCAGGTCAGGACTATTCCACTGCAGGTCAGGACTATTCCACTGCAGGTCAGGACTATTCAACTGCAGGTCAGGACTATTCAACTGCAGGTCAGGACTATTCAACTGCAGGTCAGGACTATTCAACTGCAGGTCAGAACTATTCAACTGCAGGTCAGCACTATTCCACTGCAGGTCAGGACTATTCAACTGCAGGCCTGGAGGGCTCACGTGCTACTGCTTATCGGAATCTGATAGTTCATTGGCTGATTCATGTTACTGATTGGCCAGTCAGTCTACTCACCTGGTGTACCTTGAAGATTAGAAGAGCTGAATATGTTATACTATCTTATAATATTTGGTCAAAATGTACTTCCATGGCTGATTACTAAAGAATGTTTCATCATGACCTCACTTCCTGTTTTCTATTTCCTGTCCCCAAAAGGAAGGGATTCCGTCCTACCTGGCAACATCACCTATTGTGTCCCAGGGTGCGGAGCTAATGGAAGCCCAGCTGGGGAAGGGCATGTCTCGCCTCTCTGACCCCACCTCCCTCTCGGTCCTGAGCTCCCAGCAGACCATAGGAGGAGGAGGAGGGATGATGATGAAGAAGAGGAGGAAGAGGAGGAAGAAGGCGCGGGAGAGCGGAGGAGGGAGGCGGGAGGAGAGTGGGGAGCACTCAGAGGATGAGGACATGTTCACCATCGATATGAGCACTGATGAGGAGCAAGAGCACGATAACAACGCCAGCAGGTGATTACAGTACATATAGTCCTTACATCAACACTATTTTCACTCATGTACAACGCGTGTGTGTGTGTGTGTGTGTGTGTGTGTGTGTGTGTGTGTGTGTGTGTGTTGTGTGTGTGTGTGGTGTGTGGTGTGTGTTGTGTGTGTTGTGTGTTGTGTGTGTGGGGTTGGGTGTGGTGTTGTGTGTGTGTGTGTGTGGTGTGTGTGGTGTTGTGTGTGTTGTGTGTGTGACACACACGTCCCTGTGCTAGTTGGGTGCTGGCTGAGACTGGGTAACAAGCCTGAAGTAACCAGGTCTGTTGCACCCTCCTTATTCTCTCTCATTCATCTGATGTGTGTTTGTTTGTTGTTAATGTCCCTCTCTCTTCTCTTTGTCGCTCTCTCTGTCTTTGTCTTTCTTCTCCTCTCTCTCCTCTCTCTCTCTCTCTCTCTCTCTCTCTCTCTCTCTCTCTCTCTCTCTCTCTCTCTTTTGTCTCCCTCTCTATCTCTCTCTCTCTCTCTCTCTCTCTTCTCCTCTCTGCTCTCTCTCTCTCTTCTCTCTCTCTCTCTCTCTCTCTCTCTCTTCTCTCTCTCTCTCTTCTCTCTCTCTCTCTCTCTCTCTCTCTCTCTCTTTGTCTCCCTTCTTCTTTTCTCTCTCTATATATGTATGTTTGGTCTCTCTCTGTCTGCAGGGCCTCTACTCCCAGCGGGCTCTTTATGAAAGAGCAGGGGCCTAAGTCCAGTGTGTTGAGCAGCACCTACACCCAGAACACAACATACACACGCCCTGACGCAGACTGGGCACACTCGCAGAGGTAGATACACATGACCCAACCACACACACACATGCATGCACACACACACACATACACCCACAAGATCAAAACAGAACAGAATAATTAACAGTTGTTGTACTCATGCAGGATCTGGTCAGATGCCTTTGTAGAATAGAAAGAACTGCATATGGCTTACATTGTTCTCTTCGTATCTGTCTCCCCCCCATCCCATCTCTCTCTCCCCATCGCCCTCTCTCTCCCCCACCCCATCTCTCTCTCCCCATCCCCAATCTTCCCCCCATCCCATCTCTCCCCCCATCCCACATCTCTTCTCCCCCATCCCCCAATCTCTCTCCCCATCCCATACTCTCTCATCTCTCCTACCATCTCTTCCCCATCCCCATCTCTCTCCCCCATCCCCATCTTTCTCCCCTCCCATCTTTCCCCCATCCCCATCTCTTTCCCCATCCCATCTCTCTCCCCCATCCCCATCTCTTCCCCCATCCCCATCTCTCCCCCACACCCCACTCTCTCTCCCCATCCCCATCTCTCTCCCCCTCCTCTACCCCATCTCTCTTCCCCCCATTCCCCATCTCTCTCTCCCCCATCCCCATTCTCTCTCCCCCCCCATCCCCATCTTCTCTCCCCCATCCCCATCTCTCTCCCCCATCCCTATCTCTCTCCTCCCCATCCCCATCTCTCTCCCTCCCTACCATCTCTTCCTCTATCTCTCTCTTCCCTCCTCCTTCCCTCCATCTCTCTCTCCTCCCTCCCCACTCCATCTCTCTTCTCCCTCACCATCCCATCTTCCTCTCTCCTCCCCATCCCCATTCTCTTCCCTCCCTCCCCTGCTACCCCCACCGCCCATCTCTCTCTACCTCCCATCTCTCTCTCTCTCCCGTCCCCAATCCCTATCTCGCTTCTCCCTCCCTGCCCGTATCTCTCTCTCCATCCCCATCTCTCTCTTCCTTTAGTCCTCTGATAGAACATACTCTGTCTATCCCTCCTAGCGGTGGTCTGTCCATCTCCTGTCCACAGCAGACTTCTCTCTTCCCTTCTCCTATCAGGTAAGTTATACTATTTTATTTTGTATTATTATTGTTTAAACTCTGCATCGTTGGGAAAGGATCGGAAGCAAGCATTTCACTGTAAAGTCTACACCAGTTGTATTCGGCGCATGTGATAAAAATCTAATCAAATTTTATTTTATTTATCTCACCATCCAATCTCACTTATTAGTATAGCTTCATTAAGGCTTAAAAGTTATCCTTTCTTTATAGACCTACTACATTATAGTCTAAAACCATGCGAACCAGCAGAGACTTTGTACTGTATTGTTGATGTCCATGAATCAGTGTAGTACTGGCTCAACCAATCACATCTCTCTATGTGACTTGTTACCAAGCAGCCCAGGCGGCTCCAGCCCCTCCACTCCAAAGAGTGACTCAGAGCTGACCAATCAGAGCAAAGACAACCCTGAGATGATGTGGGCCTGGGGAGAGCTGCCACAAGCTGCCAAGGTACAGAGAGAGGGAGGGAGGTGGGAAGGGACGGAGTGAGGGGTTGAAGGGTGGGAGGGAGGGAGGGATATAGGGAGAGAGGGATATAGGGAGGGGAGACAGATTCAGAGAGACAGAACAGGAAAGAAAGGACACAAAATGGGAGGCATTATGTCCACACATTGATCCAGAAATCAGGACTGATGTTTGCAGACTTTAATCTCTTTAATCATCTTCCATGAGAGCAGCTGAGGACACGCTAACCACACATCTCCCCTCTCTCTCTCTGTCTCTGTCTTCTCCTATCTACACCCTACCTCCCCTCCCTTGCTCTGTCCTGCTCTCTCTCTCTGTCTTCTCCTATCTACATCCTACCTCCCCTCCCTTGCTCTGTCCTGCTCTCTCTCTCTGTCTTCTCCTATCTACACCCTACCTCCCCTCCCTTGCTCTGTCCTGCTCTCTCTCTCTGTCTTCTCCTACTCTAAGCACCCTACCTCCCCTCCCTTGCTCTGTCCTGCTATCTCTTCTCTGTCTGTCCTCGCTATCTACAAACCTAACCTCCCTCCCTTGCTCTGTCCTGCTTCTCTCTCTCTTCTTTCTCCTCTCTCTCGTTCCCTCTCTCTCTCTCCTCCTCTAGCCCTCCTTCTTCCCTCCGTTCCAGATGCAAAATTCTTTGATGATGTCCCCTGTCACCATCCCTGTGTGTGACAGCACACACTTCAGAACCATCACTGGAGACGGTGGCCCCTCTGATCAGATCCAGTCCCAGAGCCAAAAAGACAGCGGCCCCCCGTCCTCACTCTGTACGTTCCCCAGCCCGAGGACAACATGGCTGGGGCCAGGTCTGGGGCCGGGTCTGGAGTCGGGTCTGGGCCGGGTCTTGGCCTGGAGGAGACATGGAGGCAGTATGGGCAGCCTGTAGAGAGGTGGAGGGACTGGTGGCCTCCAGGATGCTGTCAGAACTGGATGAGGGGGGCCATAGGGACAACACGGTCAGACACACAGACTCCCCATCTAAGAGGAAGGTACGCAGCTTACAAGTCTGCTTCTGTAATGATCTGTTTTATTTCACATTCAGGGTTAGGGTGTCCTGTATGACTCAGTTGGTGGAGCATGGAGCTCAGTTGGTAGAGCGTGGAGCTTAGATGGTAGAGCGTGGAGCCAGGTGGTAGAGCGGTGGAGCCAGTTGGTAGAGCGTGGAGCTCAGTTGTAGAGCATGGAGCTCAGTTGGTAGAGCGTGGAGCTCAGTTGGTAGAGCGTGGAGCTTAGATGGTAGAGCATGGAGCTAAGTTGGTAGAGCATGGAGCTTAGATGGTAGAGCGTGGTGCTCAGTTGGTAGAGCATGGAGCTCAGTTGGTAGAGCGTGGTGCTCAGTTGGTAGAGGGTGGAGCTCAGTTGGTAGAGCGTGGAGCTCAGTTGGTAGAGCGTGGAGCTCAGGTGGTAGAGCGTGGAGCTCAGTTGGTAGAGCGTGGAGCTCAGGTGGTAGAGCATGGAGCTAAGTTGGTAGAGCATGGAGCTCAGTTGGTAGAGTGTGGAACTCAGTTGGTAGAGCATGGAGCTCAGTTGTAGAGCATGGAGCTCAGGTGGTAGAGCATGGAGCTCAGTTGGTAGAGCATGGAGCTCAGGTGGTAGAGCATGGAGCTCAGGTGGTAGAGCATGGAGCTCAGTTGGTAGAGCATGGAGCTCAGTTGGTAGAGCATGGAGCTCAGTTGGTAGAGCATGGAGCTCAGTTGGTAGAGCATGGAGCTCAGTTGGTAGAGCATGGAGCTCAGTTGTAGAGCAGGAGCTCAGGTGGTAGAGCATGGAGCTCAGTTGGTAGAGCATGGAGCTCAGGTGGTAGAGCGTGGAGCTCAGTTGGTAGAGCATTGAGCTCAGTTGGTAGAGCATTGAGCTCAGTTGGTAGAGCATGGCATTTGCAACGCCAGGGTTGTGGGTTTGATTCCCCGGGCCACCCATGCGTAAAATGTATGCACACATGACTGACTGACTGTAAGTCGCTTTGGATAAAAGCGTCTGCTAAACGGCATATGTTATATGTTATTGTAATCAGTGTTCATGGACAGGCATGGTTGAGTAGCTGAACCATTATCTGGAAGGAGAGGACAGACAGAATATATATGTCAGTTTAGATGACAGAATTTTTATTCAAACTGTCACTCACGTCTGTAGATATGAACGTCTCAGCCATTAGTTTCACGTCTGTAGATATGAATGTCTCAGCCATTAGTTTCACGTCTGTAGATATGAATGTCTCAGCCATTAGTTTCACGTCGGTAGATATGAATGTCTCAGCCATTAGTTTCACGTCTGTAGATATGAATGTCTCAGCCATTAGTTTCACGTCTGTAGATATGAATGTCTCAGCCATTAGTTTCACGTCTGTAGATATGAATGTCTCAGCCATTAGTTTCACGTCTGTAGATATGAATGCCTCAGCCATTAGTTTCATATCAACTTAATGAATGAAAGTAATACCTTGTCAATCATTGTATCCATGGTAACGTGTGACGCTGTACCTGCAGACAAGAGGAGCCACCACCTGGGCTCTGATGGAATCTACCTGGATGACATCACTGAGCTGGAGCCAGATGTGGCCGCTCTCTACTTCCCCAAAAGGTAACACAACTGTAACTTACACACACACACTTACAGGCACACCTGTCACACACACATACAGTGCATTCGGAAAGTATTCAGACCCCTTCCCTTTTTCCACATTTTATTACGTTACAGCCTTATTCTAAAATATATATTTTTTAAATCCCTCATCAATCTACACACAATTTTCCATAATGACAAAGTCAAAAGGGGTTTTCAGACATTTTTGAACATTTATAAAAATTTCTAAACAGAAATATTCAGACCCTTTGCTATGAGACATGAAATTGAGTTCAGGTGCATTCTGCTTTCATTCATCATCCTTGAGATGTTTCTCCAACTTGATTGGAGTCTACCTGTGGTAAATTCAATTGATTGGACATGATTTGGAAAGGCAAACATCTGTCTATATTAAGGTCCCACAGTTGACAGTGCATGTCAGAGCAAAAACCAAGCCATGAGGTTGAAGAAATTGTAGAGCTCCGAGACATGATTGTGTCAAGGCACAGATCTGGGGAAGGGTACCAAAAAATGTCTGTCCTCCATCATTCTTAAATGGAAGAAGTTTGGAACCGCCAGACTCTTCCTAGAGGTGGCCTCCCGGCCAAACTGAGCAATCGGGGGAGAAGGGCCTTGGTCAGGGAGGTGACCAAGAACCCGATGGTCTCTCTGACAGAGTTCCAGACTTCTTCTGTGGAGATGGGAGAACCTTCCAGAAGGACAACCATCTCTGCAACACTCCATCAATCAGGCCTTTATGGTAGAGTGGCCAGATGGAAGCCACTCCTCAGTAAAAGGCACATGACAGTCCACTTGGAGTTTGCCAAAAGGCACCTAAAGGACTCTCAGACCATGAGAAACAAGATGCTCTTGTCTGATGAAACCAAGATTGAACTTTTGACCTGAATGCCAAGTGTCACATCTAGAGGAAACCTGGCACGATCCCTACGGTGAAGCATGGTGGTGGCAGCATCATGCTGTGGGGATGTTTTTGAGCGGCAGGGACTGGGAGACTAGTCAGGATCGAGGGAAAGATGAATGGAGCAAAGTACAGAGAGATCCTTGATGAAAACCTGCTCCAGAGCGCTCAGGACCTCAGACTGGGGCGAAGGTTCACCTTCCAACAGGACAACAACCATGAGCACACAGCCAAGACACCACAGGAGTGGCTTCGGGACAAGTCTCTGAATGTCCTTGAGTGGCCCAGCCAGAGCCCGGACTGGAACCCGATCGAACATCTCTGGAGAGACCTGAAAATAGCTGTGCAGCGACGCTCCCCATCCAACCTGACAGAGCTTGAGAGGATCTGCAGAGAAGAATGGGAGAAACTCCCCAAATACAGGTGAGCCAAGCTTGTAGCGTCATACCCAAGAAGACTCGAGGCTGTAATTTCTTTCAAAGGTGCTTCAACAAAGTACTGAGTAAAGGGTCTGAATACTTATGTAAATGTGATATTTCATTTATATATTTTTTTTAATAAATTAGCAAACATTTCTGAAAACCTGTTTTTGCTTCGTCATTATGGGGTATTAGAATAAGGTTGTAACATAACAAAATGTGGAAAAAGTCAGGGGGTCTAAGTACTTTCCGAATGCGCTTTACACACCTATTACACACACACACATCAGAGGAGGCTGGTGGGAGGAGCTATAGGAGGGTGGGCTCATTGTAATGGCTGGAATTAAATAAATGGTATCAAGCACATCAAACATATGAACATCCTTTTACTCCATTGATTCCATTCCAGCCTTTCGATTGAGACACACATATACACGCTGTCACGCCCTGGCCATAGAGAGGCTTTTATTCTCTATTTTGGGTAGGCCAGGATGTGACTAGGGTGGGCATGGGCATTCTAGTTTCGTTATTTCTATGTTTTCTGTTTCTATGTTTTGGCCGGGTATGGTTCTCAATCAGGGACAGCTGTCTATCGTTGTCTCTGATTGGGAATCATACTTAGGCAGCCTTTTCCCACCTGTGTTTTGTGGGTAGTTGTTTTCTGTTTAGTTTATGCACCTTACAGAACTGTTTCGGTTTCTTCACGTTGTTATTTTGTTCAAGTGTTTTGGTTAATAAAASATCATGAACACTTACCACRCTGCGCTTTGGTCCGATCCTCATTATGACGAGAGCCGTGACACACACACTCAACACACCCACACACACACATCAGTAACAAACACACACCTGTTACGCACACACATACACACACTCACCTATCCTGTCCTACGCACAGAGTTGTCCTACACTCCTGACCCTATGACCCTGTTCCTTAGTGACGGGGGTGGTTCGGTGAGAGGAGGCTTGGAAACGGGAGTGCGGAGTGCCAACCAATCCCCTCAGTCGGTGGGCAGCAGTGGGATGGACAGCGGCGTGGACAGCTACTCTGACCAGCTGGGAGACATGCCCAACATCGCCATCTCCCTTTGTGGAGGTCTCACTGACAACAGAGAGATCACAAGAGGTAGGGGCTGCATCTCAATACTGTTCAAATTGTAGCTACATCTATTTGCTGCTCAGATCTACTAATTGGTGTGAGATCAGATGGAAGGGAAACCCTCTCCTGTCTGTGTCTCTACAGAACAGTTATATTAACCCTCCTGTCTGTGTCTCTACAGAACAGTTATATTAACCCTCCTGTCTGTGTCTCTACAGAACAGTTATATTAACCCTCCTGTCTGTGTCTCTACAAAGAACAGTTATATTAACCCTCTCCTGTCTTGTGTCTCTACAGAACAGTTATATTAACCTCTCCTGTCTGTGTCTCTACAGAAACTTATATTAACCCTCTCCTGTCTGTGTCTCTACAGAACAGTTACATTAAACCCTCCTGTCTGTGTCTCTACAGAACAGTTATATTAACTCTCTCTGTCTGTGTCTACAGAACAGTTATATTAACCCTCTCCTGTCTGTGTGTCTCTACAGAACAGTTATATTAACCCTCTCCTGTCTGTGTGTCTCTACAGAACAGTTTGAGGAGAGAGCCATCTCTTACCAGCAGTTCACTGAGAACCCCTCCATCATTGACGATCCCAACCTGGTGGTCAAGATAGGAACCAAGTATGTAAAATACCTCCAACTCTGCATCATAGCAGTGAAGATGGCAGGGATGTGATTTTTGTTGATTAATCAGGACACACTATCCTCCATTCATATATCTGACCTATTCCATAGACAAAATCCCGATTGTATATGTTGTCCTGACCACATCCCGGACAGGAAAGTATGTAATGTACAGAACACCCTTCGTGTGCTGTCAAATATAGTACTTCTGATAAGAAATGTAGAAACTGGAGATTCAACAATGATCATATGTCTGTGTTTTCTCCTCCAGGTACTATAACTGGACCACTGCAGCCCCTCTGATGCTGGCTATGCAGGTGTATCAGAAGCCCCTGCCAATGGTAAGACCTCCACAACATTAGCAACATTCCATTAGCATAGCATCTGGGCTACACGGCTGGTAGACGAGAATATATGCTGATCTCAAATATAGTGCTCTGTACCTGAGTGGTTTTACCTGAGGTTTATCATATGTCACATTAATCGTATGGCAATGTAAAAAAAAGCAGTCCAAATGTAACCCATGTACCTGCTAAATCTGGGGCCCAGTTCTGTGTCTGGCCTTGTTTTGTTTTTGTATGAATTCCTACATCCTCTGTCTCGTTTGAACTTCCTGCACACTGAAAAGCATTCTCCTTAACCACATCGTCCTCACACTCAAGTCTTTTCCCCCTTTGTTGTTCCATTTGTTCTCCCTCCATCTCACCTCCCATCCGGCCCCTATGTGTCTTCAGTACTCCTGTCTGAGTTGTGTGTCCACTGCCTTTGGCCTCTTCTCGTACTGTTTACCCAGTCTGTTCAGCTCCAGCCCTGTGGGTCCCTTCAGTTTCCTCTGTCTGTCTGTCTGTCTGTCTGTGTCTGTCTGTCTGTCTGTCTGCCTGCCTGCCTGCCTGCCTGTTCGGTATAGCATATCTGTCTTTCTGCCTGTTGGGTATAGCATATCTGTCTGTCTGTACGTCTGTCTGTTGTGTACAGCATGTCTGAGTCTGTCTGTCTGTCTGTCAATCCATCCCATCTGTCTGTTGGGTATTGTATGTCTGTCTGTCTGTCGGTCCACTGTCTGTCTGTCTGTTGTTGGGTATAGCATATCTATATGTCTGTCTGTCTGCCTGTTGGGTATAGCATATCTGTCTGCCTGCCTGTTGGGTATAGCATATCTGTCTGTCTGCCTGTTGGGTATAGCATATCTGTCTGTCTGCCTGTTCGGTAATATGCATATCTGTCCTGTCTGCCTGTTGGGTATAGCATATCTGTCTGTCTGCCTGTTGGTTATAGCATATCTGTCTGTCTGCCTGTTGGTATAGCATATTGTGCTGTCTGCCTGTTGGGTATAGCATATCTGTCTGTTCGGTTATAGGAATATTCTGTCTGTCTGCCTGTTGGGTATAGCATATCTGTCTGTCTGCCTGTTGGTATAGCATATCTGCTGTCTGCCTGTTGGGTATAGCATATCTGTTCTGTCTGCCTGTTGGGTATAGCATATCTGTCTGTCTGCCTGTTGGGTATAGCATATCTGTCTGTCTTGCCCTGTTGGGTATAGCATATATTGTCTGTCTGTCTTGTTGGTATAGCATATCTGTCTTGTCTGCCTGTTAGTGTATAGCATATCTGTCGTTGCCATTGGGTATAGCATATTGTCTGTCTGCCTGTTGGGTATAGCATATCTTGTCTGTCCTTGTTGGGTATAGCATATCTGTCTGTTGGGTATAGCATATCGTCTGTCTGACGTCTGCCTGTTCGTTATAGCATATCTGTCTGTCTGTCTGTTGGGTATAGCATATCTGTCTGTCTGTGCTGGGTATAGCATATATGTCTGTCTGTCTGTCTGTTGGGTATAGCATATCTGTCTGTCTGCCTGTTGGGTATAGCATATCTGTCTGTCTGCCTGTTCGGTATAGCATATCTGTCTGTCTGTCTGTTGTTGGGTATAGCATATCTGTCTGTCTGCATGTTGGGTATAGCATATCTGTCTGTCTGCCTGTTGGGTATAGCATATCTGTCTGTCTGCCTGTTGGGTATAGCATATCTGTCTGTCTGTACGTCTGCCTGTTGGGTATAGCATATACGTCTGTCTGTCTGTCTGCCTGTTGGGTATAGCATATCTGTCTGTCTGCCTGTTGGGTATAGCATATCTGTCTGTCTGTACGTCTCTTTGTGTGTTTTCCCCTCTCTCTCTCTCTCTCTCTCCTATTTTTCTCTGTCTCTGTGTCTCCCTCCCTCTGCCTCGCTTCCTTAGATCGCCATCGTCCAGTCATATGACACTAGCTTCACGTTTTTGCATTTGGGTTTTTGTATCTCTGTGTTTTTGCATTCCAGTGGTTTTGATGAGTTGTGGTTTTGGTCAGGAACTGTGTGCGTTTGTTCCAGGCCTCAGTGGAGAACATCATGAGGAGAAGATGCCCAAGAAAGGAGGCCGCTGGTGGTTCTCATGGCGCAGCAGGAACAGCGACTCAAATCGGTACAACCTCAAATACACACACCTCTGTAACACACACACCTCTGTAACACACACCTCCTGAACAAACCTCTATAACATAACTATAACTAGGAAACGTCTGCAGAAGTTACAGTATTGGAGGCCTAGTTGACGGGCGTGTTATATTTGTTAGAATGTCCTGGTTGTTGTATGAGTGTGTGACTGGTTGTTTTACCCCAGGACTCAGTGTCTGAGACAGGAGTTGGAGACGAGGGTGAGACCTCTCTCAGCATGGCTTCAGTCAACGGGTAACTACACTTCTCTAACACCGGAAAAGCTTATAATGTGCAATAGAATTTCATTATTTTGAATACATGTTTATATACTGTAGTTTACAGATCCTCATATACGTTATACAGAAAGGGTCGGTTTCATGAACCAATTCTCCTTTGAGTTTGTTTTTTTGTGCAGGACTAGGTTTAAAATGAGTCCGGGAAACCACCCCTGAAAATGTGTACTACATGTTTTTATATAGTGTTTATATTCTGGTTATGAAGTCATGTGTACTACATGTTTTATATAGTGTTTATATTCTGGTTATGAAGTCATGTGTACTACATGTTTTATATAGTGTTTATATTCGGTTATGAAGTCATGTGTACTACATGTTTTTATATAGTGTTTATATTCTGGTTATGAAGTTATGTGTACTACATGTTTTATATAGTGTTTATATTCTGGTTATGAAGTCATGTGTACTACATGTTTTATATAGTGTTTTATATTCTGGTTATGAAGTCATGTGTACTACATGTTTATAATAGTGTTTATATTCGGGTTATGAAGTCATGTGTACTACATGTTTTATATAGTGTTTATATTCTGGTTATGAAGTCATGTGTACTACATGTTTTATATAGTGTTTATATTCTGGTTATGAAGTCATGTGTACTACATGTTTTATATAGTGTTTATATTCTGGTTATGAAGTCATGTGTACTACATGTTTTATATAGTGTTTATATTCTGGTTATAGAAGTCATGTGTACTACATGTTTTATATAGTGTTTATATTCGGGTTATGAAGTCATGTGTACTACATGTTTTATATAGTGTTTATATTCTGGTTATAAAGTCATGTGTTTACATGTTTATATAGTGTTTATATTCTGGTTTATGAAGTCATGTGTACTATCATGTTTTATATAGTGTTTATATTCTGTTATGAAGTCATGTGTACTACATTGTTTTATATGTTTTATATAGTGTTTATATTCTGGTTATAAAGTAAAAAAATTATTTATAGCTGAACTGTTGTCATGACAGAATGAAGGAGGAGTCTTCCTCCAGCGATGAGGACCACAAATTGTCCAATCAGGGCTCGGAATCCTGCAAGGCCGAGCCCCTTCTCACACCCGGTAGTGTGTGCTACAGGAAGACCCTCAGACTGACCCCAGAGCAGCTGGTGAGAAACAATACTTCTCACCTCTTTATCTGGCGACGTTGTGTTCAGAGTGTCTGGCTAATGTAGTCTTCAGTCCAGTCTGCAGTTGAACCACTCAGTAGCAGGGTTAGAGTTAGTCTATATGGGTAATGTAGTCTTTATGTCCTCAGGCCAGTCTGCAGTTGAACCACTCAGTAGCAGGGTTAAAGTTAGAGGGTGTATGGGTAATGTAGTCTTTGTGTCCTCAGGCCAGTCTGCAGTTGAAGGTGGGTCCTAATGAGGTGGTGTTCAGTGTGACCACTCAGTACCAGGGCACCTGCCGCTGCCAGGGCACCATCTACCTCTGGAGCTGGGACGACAAGATCATCATCTCAGACATTGACGGCACCATCACCAGGTGTGTGTGTGTGTGTGTGTGTGTGCGCGTGTGTGTGTGTACATGAGTTTTATTGGCAATTGTGTGTGATCATGTTATATCTCTGTTAATGGTAGTCTAATGAGGTGTGTGTGTGTGTGTGTGTGTGTGTGTGTACATGAGTTTTATTGGCAATTATGTGTGATCATGTTATATCTCTGTTAATGGTAGTCTAATGAGGTTTGTGTGTGCGTGTGCGTGTGTCCTCTCTTTCAGGTCGGACACCCTGGGCCACATTCTTCCCACGCTGGGTAAAGACTGGACCCATCAAGGCATTGCCCGCCTCTACCACCGAGTCAGCCAGTGAGTTCCCACAAGTGTCATTCAATAACTATAGATGAGCATTACAGTAATGAAACCTAGGTCACATTTAGAATAGGGCTCAACGTAAGATCAATGAATCATATCAACTTTATTCATGGTGTTTCAATCTACAAGGTTTAGTACGTTGCACCCTCATGAAGGCAGCCCTGTCCCTGACGCTCATTAGTTAAACTACTGTCCCCTCCATCGCTCTTAGGAAACACTGAGACAGTAGAATAATTCAATGTCATTCTCTTGCTCTACTTATCCTTCTATCTTTCAATTCAATTCAAGGGGCTTTATTGGCATGGGAAACTTACGTTAACATTGCCAAAGCAAGTGAAGTAGATCATTTAAAAAAGTGAAGTAAACAATAAACAATAACAGTAAACATTACACAAAAGTTCCTAAAGAATAAAGACATTACAAATGTCATATTATGTCTATATACAGTGTTGTAACAATGTGCAAATAGTTAAAGTACAAAAGGGAAAATAAATAAGCATAAATATGGGTTGTATTTACAATGGTGTTTGTTCTTCACTGGTTGCACTTTTCTTGTGACAACAGGTCACAAATCTTGCTGCTGTGATGTCACACTGTAGTATTTCACCCAGTAGATATGGGAGTTTATCAAAATACGATTTGTTTCTCTCTCTCTATCCCTCTCTCTCTCTCTCTCTCTCTTAGGAATGGTTATAAGTTTATGTACTGCTCAGCGAGGGCCATAGGTATGGCTGATATGACAAGAGGGTATCTACACTGGGTCAACGAGAGAGGAACCATGCTGCCTATTGGACCTGTCCTACTCAGCCCCAGCAGTCTGTTCTCAGCTCTGCACAGGTGAGGAACACATACACTCACACACCATCGTTCATCACCATCATCATCGTAAAAATAAACACAGCAGAATCAAAGAGTCAAACACAAAAGTGAACAATCATATGTAACGATGTACAGCCGCTGATATAATAGAACTAGCTCTCCCTGTATTGTATAACGATTATTCCATGCCATCCGTCCTGTCCCGTCCTTCTTGTCCTTCCTGTAGGGAGGTGATAGAGAAGAAGCCTGAGCGGTTTAAGATCCAGTGTCTGACCGACATCAAGCAGCTGTTCTACCCCAACACTGAGCCTTTCTACGCAGCCTTTGGCAACAGAGCCACGGTGAGAGCCCTGCTCCCTCCATCACTGCACACATTACCTTAGGCTACTTTTTAGATTCCTTTGACTGGAACCATGCACAGTAATTAACCGATCTGTAAATGTGACAGATTCAGCCAAAAGGCTATTTGCAACCTAAATATTCTGTTTGCTACTGTTGCAGCTGTTGTTGTATGCGTGTTTTTGGATAGTATGCCGGGTTGTTGTTAAAGTTGTTGTTGTTTAGGATGTGTATTCCTATAAGGAGGTGGGCGTTCCCCTAAACAGGATCTTCACAGTCAACCCCAAGGGAGAGCTGATACTGGTGTGTAGTGGGAACACGCTTAAGACCAACATCTCATCGTAAGTCAGACATCTCTCTCTTTCTCTTCATCCCTCTATCTTTCTCCTTCGTATCTTTCTTCATCTGTCTTTGTCTGTCTCTGTTTCTCTCGCCTCAGTAGCTCTCTCTTCCTCTCTCTGTCTGTGTGTCTGTCATGAACAATGAAGTGAATTATGTTTCTGTTTGTGTCCCTGCCAGGTATGGTGGTCTGTGTGAGGTGGTGGACCACGTCTTTCCCCTGTTGATCAGATGCCACGTCTCTGACGTCTCCTGCCCTGACACCTTCAGCCAGTTCACACTACTGGAAGAACAGCTGCCCCAGGTCCACATCCCTGACATGTCCACACCCTGACCAGGTCCACAGCCCTGACCAGGTCCACAGCCCTGACCAGGTCCACAGCCCTGACCAGGTCCACAGCCCTGACCAGGTCACAGCCGACAGGTCCACACAGCGCCGACCAGCCCTGGACAACAGCTGAGGAGACCCCACACCACATCAGACCACCCAGGAGTGAGCTGTGTGCAATCACGACGGGAAGGAGACATGCTCAAACTCATGATGATGCAGGCATGCAAATGCAAGAAGCATGAATCTGCTCTAATGCCACACAGCTATGCAGAGGCAGACTTGCACTAGTGAAAGTGTACTTGCTACAACAACAGGCATGTTAGCACTGAGTGGTATTTATATGTAGTCATCATTTATATTATGTTTACTCTTCAGTGTTGTTTTCTCTGCATTACCTAGCCTAGTCATACAGAGCCTACTGTTCATCAGGTGAAATAAGTACAATACCTAGCGTAGTCATACAGAGCCTACTGTTCATCAGGTGAAATAGGTACAATACCTAGCCTAGTCATACAGAGGCCTACTGTTCATCAGGTGAAATATAGAAATTACAAAATACCTAGCTAGTCATACAGAGCCTACTGTTCATCAGGTGAAATATGTACAATACCTAGCCTGTCAACAGAGCCTACTGTTAATCAGGTGAAATAAGTACAATACCTAGCCTAGTCATACAGAGCCTACTGTTCATCAGGTGAAATATGTACAATACCTAGCCTAGTCATACAGAGCCTACTGTTCATCAGGTGAAATAAGGTACATACCTAGCCTAGTCATACAGAGCCTACTGTTCATCAGGTGAAATAAGTACATACCTAGCGTATCATACGAGAGCCTACTGTTCATCAGGTGAAATAAGTACAATACCTAGCCTAGTCTATCAGAGCCTACTGTTCATCAGGTGAAATATAGTACAATACCTAGCCTAGTCATACAGAGCCTACTGTTCATCAGGTGAAATAGGTACAATACCTAGCCTAGTCATACAAGAGCTACGTTTCATCAGGTGAAATAAGTACAATACCTAGCCTAGTCATACAGAGCCTACTGTTCATCAGGTGAAATAGGTACAATACCTAGCTAGTCTACAGAGCCTACTGTTCATCAGGTGAAATAGGTACAATACCTAGCCTAGTCATACAAGAGCCTACTTTCATCAGGTGAAATAGTACAATATACCTAGCCATACAGAGCCTACTGTTCATCAGGTGAAATAGTACATATCCTAGCCTAGTCATACAGAGCCTACTGTTCATCAGGTGAAATAAGTACAATACCTAGCCTAGTCATACAGAGCTTACTGTCATCAGGTGAAATAGGATACAATTACCTAGCCTAGTCATACAGAGCCTACTGTTCATCAGGTGAAATACAGTGCCTTGCAAAAGTATTCACCCCCTTGGCGTTTTTCCTCTTTTGTTGCATTACAACCTGTAATTTAAATAGATTTTTATTTGGATTTCATGTAATGGACATACACAAAATAGTCCAAATTGGTGAAGTGAAATGAAAAAAATTACTTGTTTCAAAAAATTCGGAAAAGTGTGCTATGAAGCCCCTAAATAAGATCTGGTGCAACCAATTACCTTCAGAAGTCACATAATTAGTTGAATAAAGTCCACCTGTGTGCAATCTAAGTGTCACATGATCTGTCACATGATCTCAGTATATATACACCTGTTCTGAAATGCCCCAGAGTCTGCAACACCACTAATCAAGGGGCACCACCAAGCAAGCGGCACCATGAAGACCAAGGAGCCCTCCAAACAGGTCAGGGATGAAGTTGTGGAGAAGTACAGATTAGGGTCGGGTTATAAAAAATTATCCGAAATTTTGAACATCCCACTGAGCACCATTAAATCCATTGTTAAAGAATGGTAAGGATATGGCACCACAACAAACCCGCCAAGAGAGGGCCGCCAACCAAAACTCACGGGCCAGGCAAGGAGGGCAACAAAGAGACCAAAGATAACCCTGAAGGAGCTGCAAAGCTCCATAGCAGAGATTGGAGTATCTGTCCATAGAACCACTTTAAGCCATGCACTCCACAGAGCTGGGCTTTACAGAAGAGTGGCCAGAAAAAAAGCCATTGCTTAAAAAAATGTTTGCTGTTCGCCAAAAGGCATGTGGGAGACTCCCCAAACATATGAAAGAAGGTACTCTGGTCAGATGAGACAAAAAATGTTGCTCTTTGGCCATCAAGGAAAACACTATGTCTGGGGCAAACCCAACACCTCTCATCACCCCGAGAACACCATCCCCACAGTGAAGCATGGTAGTGGCAGCATCATGCTGTGTGGATGTTTTTCATCGACAGGGACTGGGAACCTGGTCAGAATTGAAGGAATGATGGATAGCGCTAAATACAGKGAAATTCTTGAGGGAAACCTGTTTCAGTCTTCCAGAGATTTGAGATTGGGACTGAGGTTCACCTTCCAGCAGGACAATGACCCTAAGCATACTGCTTAGGGTGAATAGTTATGAACGCTCAAGTTTTCAGTTTTGTCTTATTTCTTGTTTGTTTCACAATAAAAAATATTTTGCATTTTCAAAGTGGTAGGCATGTTGTGTAAATCAAATGATACAAACCCCCCAAAAATCTATTTTAATTCCAGGTTGTATAGCAACAAAATAGGATTAATGCCATGGGGTGATTACATTCGGGAAGCCACTGTAGGTACTACTTTTAGACAAAAGAAGCACTGATTCAGTTGCCTGACGACTCAAACTGAATTATTCCGCTGCTCTATGTCCTCTACATACTTCAGTCTGAGACTTCCATCGTTGAAATAATTTGTGGTGACGTCAAAATGAGGGGTGTTGTACAAAACAAAGTAATCAGCGATTGGATCATCTCTAACCAATCASAGTATCAAAGCCAATAACACATTTTTAAAACACCTCTTTACCCATGTGTGTTCTTGCTCTGGCCCAACCCATCAGTTTCTGGGACCAATCAGAATGATTAAAATGTGATTGAGTTCTAGAAGTTGTCAGGAAGGTACTCAGATCCAGAGTCATTGCAGAGAAGAAACTAACGGCGTGGCGTAGTGTTTAGCCAGAGCAAGGACTTTGGGTAACCAGACAACTGATAAAAGTACAGCCTACTGGTAAAAATCACTGTTAGTACAGTCTACCTGGAAAAATCACTGTGAAGTACAGACTACCTGGAAAAATCACTGTGAAGTACAGTCTACCTGGAAAAATCATTGTGAAGTAGAGCCTATCATTGAAACAGCTTAGTTTCACCCAGATAACGTTGTCTGATTAATTACATTACTTTTGATTGAATCTCCTACATTTTCAGATCTAATGTTATCCTACATTTTCAGATCTAATGTTCACATACATTTTAAGCGCTAATGTAATAAATGCTCAGCAATACAATATTATTATTAACTAGCAATGAAAATATTATAGCACATGACGATAATTCAGTTCACCTGTGAGCTCCAAACTTGTCATTATAATTAAGCAATAAGGGGTGTGGTATATAGCCAATATACCACGGCTAAGGGCTGTTCTTATGCACTACGCAACGCGGAGAGCTCGGATACAGCCCTTACCCGTTGTCACGATCGTGTTGACGTGAAAGAGAGGACCAAGGCGCAACATGACTTGAATACATCTTCTTTAATTATAACGACGAAGATGAACACGTAACACTTAACACACTAACCAAACAACAAACGATCGTGAAACCTAAAACGCAAGTGCACACACAAACTACTTACGTCGACATGTACAATGACCCACAAACAGCTAAAGCCTATGGCAGCCTTAAATATGGCTCCCAATTAGAGACAACAGAAATCAGCTGTCTCTAATTGAGAACCCATTCCGGCCACCATAGACTTTCCTAGTAAACTACACACCCATAGACACAGCTAGATACATACACTCAACACAAAACCATAAACTACAACCAACACCCCCTCTACCATATAATACCCCAAAATACACACATACCCCATGTCACACCCTGACCTAACTAAAATAATAAATAAAACAAATAATACTAAGGCCAGGGCGTGACACCCGTGGTTTATTGGCCATATACCACAACCCCCCGAGGTGCCTTATTGCTGTTATAAACTGGTTAGCAATGTAATTAGAGCAGTAAAAATTAAATGTTTTGTCATACCCGTGGAATAAGGTCTGATATACCACGGCTGTCAGCCAATCGGCATTCAGGGCTCAAACCACCCAGTTTATAAGAAGTTTTAAATCATGTTTCCTTTTGGGTTCCATGTAGAACCCTTTCCACAGAGGGTTGTACCTGAAACCAAAAACGGTTCTATCTGGAACCAAAAGGGGTTCTTCAAARGGTTCTCCTATGGGGACAGCCGAAGAACCCTTTTTGGTTCTAGATAGCACCTTTTTTCTAAGAGTGTAGTAGCATTCCATATTAGGGTTTTATTCTTCAGTTTCTTGTCATGTTCTATGTAAGGTAAATATGTTACTGATCAACTGAACTAAACCAGGTAACCAGTGTAGCTCTTCACTTCAGTTTATTAACAAGGCACAGAGAGGGGTTTCCTCTCTCATTGATGTCTCTCACCCATAGTCATCAATAGTCCTTTAATGCTAATTTAACACTTCAGAATAGACATCTAAAACTGGCATTACTCTGATAATAAGCAACGCAAAGAAACTCAGGTTGTTTCACTCTGTTTCTATGAACAATGACACATTACATATCATATTCTCACTGCGTGCACTGTGCAGAGAGATTGTCTTGGCTACCATTATGGTCACTGGATAGCCTACTAGTCCTGTCACATCGGTCAGGTGTGTGACTGAGCTCTTTTTKKTGGGGGGGGGGGGSGGGKATATTGTTGCAGACAATAGAAAACGTATTCTGTCATTTGCTTTGGTTGTCCATCATCCTAAACTCTGTAACTGCGAGATGAGAGAAACCTACTAATTTATGAACTATTTCATTAATCTATCATTTTTATGAAGCAGCTTGTGAAYGCGCTTGGATTTGGCCTTTGATTTAATTTAATTTTATATATTGTGTTTATGTGATTGAATATGAACAGAGTATTGGTGTTTATTCTCACTTTTGTATATAGTGCAATGTTTTTTAGTGATCTAATTCAGAAACATTGATTTTGTCAGTCATTGGCTGGCTTCTGGACTACAGTAGTTTGATCTAAAATGGCTAACAACATTTTGCATTGACTATAGTGTCCACTGAAGCAAAGCCATTGAGGAGTTCTACAACAGTAAAAATGCAATATTCTACTGAATTCTAGAATCTATTACTAAGATACAAAAAATGTATATAGATTACAACACTGATGTTCCTTGTAATTTCAGCCATTAGAATTCCCAATGTCCTTGAATATTCTAAACCTCCTCAAAGGGTTAAAAGCAGAAAGCAGCGTCAGTCAGTGCATCAGTCAGTCCATCTTATCTCTGTTGTTATCAGAGCAGGTGGCAGTATGTTTCTAGGAGTGGCAGCCATCTAATGTGTATCTAATGTGTATATGGTGCAATTTCCAATGTTATCCTGTATGTAGTATGGATGAGTTCAACACCCAAAATGCAAGACGTCCTGTACTACCTGAATGAATACTAACACTGTGGTATTTCTCTCTTTTTCGTTTGATCATAGTGATGACCAATACAAACCTGATCAAATCACTGTGAAGGAGAGAAGGTTCTCACTATCCCTATGTACCATATTGATTTCAATACGTTTGAATATATTGGCTAGATGTCTTTCATGGGCTGGTTAAAACATCCATTGCCATTCCTCTGGTCATGGGTGAGGTTTCTAGGATTCATTTAAATAGAGGTATTTCAGAATATTGAGACATAGAGACTAACGTGAGCTGTTGGACTCGCCATCGACCTAAGAGGTGTGTTGGTATTTGGAGGAACCGTAACGGATGGATGGAAGCATGGATGGATGGATGGATGGGTGGAAGGATGAGTGAAAGGAGGCATGTGATATCACTGTTGTGTTGTGTTCACTTGTCTTGTCCTGTGTGTCTTTGGTTGCTCTTGTCTCCTTACTGTTTTACCACACAATTTGTTCCAAGTATATTGAATTACTACTGTGTATTCTGGTTAAGCAGACTGACTGTTCTTTCTGTGAAAGATCCATATGAACAAAGTGATTTTGTCTTATGTCTTGGTTGTCTGTCCTCTTTAGTATGTTTCTGAGATGTACAGTCCATTACTCTAGCACTGTGTCATGTTGTACAGGTAAACAATCTGGTTTAAAAATAACTGTATATTGAAAATAATTATTTCAATAAATGCTAAGATGATTGTTGATGGATGTGCATGTGTCTCATCTCTCCTCCCTGAAGTGAACATCTCATGATGTGAAACCAGATTAGTATTTCCTTAGTTTCAGAGTTTTTCCTGACCACATGACTCCACTCTGCAGAGCAGAACTAACCACCATTACTGTCCATGTATACCATGGTATCAGAACTAACACCCATTACTGTCCATGTATACCATGGTATCAGAACTAACACCCACGTCCATTTACCTAGTCCATCCATTTAATGATAACCATGGATCATTCACCGCAGACAGTAACTCCACTGTGATTTAATCGCTGCAGCCATGCAATAAGTCACTGTCCCCCTGCTCAAGCCGCCATCAGTGACGACACATAGGTATTGTCCCAGGCACCGTCCGTTGTCGTTCGCTTGGGACTCAGCAAGGATGCTGGCAAAAAGTGCTCTTGCAGACATCGACCGACGGTCGAACACTTTGGTTCTCACGCAGGGGATGATGGGTTGAATTTCGCCGTTTTATCGTCGAAGGAATGAGCGTTACATGCACCGGAGGCCCTGTACTCTGGAGCAGGATCGATTTGTAGGTGGAAGGGTCTTGGCATGGTCTGGGGCGGTATGTCACAGCGTCATCGGACTGAGCTTGTTGTCATTGCAGGCAATCTCAACGCTGAGCATTACAGGGAGACAGTCTCCTAAAGTTGATTCAGCTGCGGGATCGGGGGACCACCAGTACAGAGCTTGCTCAGGAATGGCAGCAGGCAGGTGTGAGTGCATCTGCACGCACAGAGAGGCGAAGACTTTTGGAGGATGGCCTGGTGTCAAGAAGGGCAGCAAAGAAGCCACTTCTCTCCAGGAAAAACATCAGGGACCGACTGATATTCTGCAAAAGTACAGGGATTGGACTGCTGAGGACTGGGTAAAGTCATTTTCTCTGATGAATCCCCTCTCCGATTGTTTGGGGCATCCGGAAAAAAGCTTGTCCGGAGAAGACAAGGTGAGCGCTACCATTAGTCCTGTGTCATGCCAACAGTAAAGCATCCTAAGACCATTCATGTGTGGGGTTGCTTCTCAGCCAAGGGAGTGGGCTCACTCACAATTTTGCCTAAGAACACAGCCATGAATAAAGAATGGTACCAACACATCCTCCGAGAGCAACTTCTCCCAACCATCCAGGAACAGTTTGGTGACGAACAATGCCTTTTCCAGCATGATGGAGCACTTTGCCACTTTTTATCAAAAGTGATAATAAGTGGCTCGGGGAACAAAACATCGATATTTTGGGTCCATGGCCAGGAAACTCACCAGACCTTAATCCCATTGAGAATTTGTGGTCAATCCTCAAGAGGCGGGTGGACAAACAATCATCCTGACTGCCATCAGTCAGGATGTGGCCCAGAAGTTAATTGACAGCATGCCTGGGCGGATTGCAGAGGTCTTAAAAAAGAAGGGTCAACACTGCAAATATTGACTCTTTGCATCAACTTCATGKCATTACAATAAAAGCCTTTGACACTTATGAAATGCTTATAATTATACTTCAGTATTCCATAGTAACATTTGACAAAAATATCTAAAGACACTGAAGCAGCAAACTTTGTGGAAATTAATATTTGTGTCATTCTCAAAACTTTTGGCCACGACTGTACTTAAAAAATTAAGCAAAACATTATGAAATGATGAAAAAATATATATATATATTTTTATACGTGGCTTTCCTTTAGGCAGGAAATGGCCTCGCTTGTTCTTGTGTTCACCTGGTGTAACTTTGTTCAACTTCAAATCCAAAAAGCTTCATTGATCCAAAAAGCTTCATTGATAATCATCAGTTATTCTGTTGCAGGTGGAAGAGAAAGAGAGAGCATGCACTTACATACCGGTCTGTTCAGACTGCACTCTTACTCGAGGAGAAACATACAGTCTCTCCTGTGATCTGAAGAAGATACAGGAAATCTACCCTAAAGCTAAGGTAGACTCTGGCTGATGTTGTTTACTGATGATGTCACATATTGATGATGTCACATAGTGCCAGATGTACACTGATACTAAACATTGTACATTCCATGATAATAATGACCTCACTTTGCTGAGGTGTCACTTAAAGACTGCTTGTTCTAAACAACTCTGTAAGTGGTAAGTGCTCCATTCCTAATGTAGGAAACACCAGTGCAACAGACGACAGTCGAGTGCCTTGATTAGAATATCAGCCCCCATTTTCAGTTCATTTCAAGACGATTCTATGAATGAATGAATGAAATTGTATTTTCGTGTCAAATCGCCAGTGGGCAACCCATCCCTTATGGGATTAATTGACACCATTTTTTTAAACAAAAATTCACTGTGACAATTCAATAATTAAATTCTTCTTCTGGTGTTGTCTGCAGTGCCCATCGCATAAAGAATGAAAAAAATAAACATCAATACATAATAGTAAATATGTTAATCCAAACAATAAATATACCCTTAGAGCAGTAAAAAATATACACATACATACATACATATACAGATAAATAAATACATTTAAAAAAACTGAAGGCATTTGAGCCTGGCACAAAGAGAAGATTCATGTGGAAGACAAGCCTATACACAATCTATATACATGTGCCATTTACCACATAGACGCTAAATATTTGTATAATTTAATTATAGGAAGCAATTTTTCTTTTATTCCAGGCTTTATCTAAATATTCCGCAAATGAAAATACACAATGGACAAAAAAAACTTTTCAGTTTCTCCTCTTCGCTCAGCCACATAATGCCAGGGTATGTAGCTGGTGTGCTACATGTTGAATCGATGCAAACAGACACCATTTGTCTGAGCTATAAGCAAGTTCAAATTACAATGTAATCTAACTACTGTCAATGTGTGTTTCAGCATATTCAGATATACTGGGGCTACGGTCCAAACTACCACCCCACCTTTCAGGTGTTCCTGAAACCAGACAGAGGATGTGGAACTGAGACTTCTGGAAGAGGGACTGATGGAGACGAGGTGTGGACGGGGCGTGTCCTTCTGCAAGGTAAAACTATAGGAGTTCATCTAGAAATTAATTTAGGAGGTAGTAGGTATTGCAAGCGTATGCCCTCCTRAATATGGTTGAGGTGTCCAATATCTGAATGAATCCCTGATTAAAGAGGAAGGATGAAATCAACCATACCCACCCTACTTTGAGCTCGTCTCTAATGTGGATTAGTGGTGTTAAAGGGGATCAGCTGATGCTGCACAGTGCACATACACTCCCCTCTGTATTTATTTGGACAGTGAAGCAAAAATGTGTAAAAGTAACTCCATATTCCAGCATTTTGGATTTGAGATCAAATGTTTCATATGAGGCAACAGTGCAGAATGTCACCTTTTATTTGAAGTTATTTTCATGCATATCTGTTTTACCATTTAGAAATGAAACATATTAAATATTTGATCTCAAATCCAAAATGCTGGAGTATAGAGTCCAATTTTTTTACATTTGCTTCACTGTCCAAATAAATACGGAGGGGAGTGTGACTGTATAATAATACATAGCTGAATAAGTGTTGTTGTTTCCTTACTCCCAGATGCTGTGTTGGTGGGAGGGGATCAGGCTGGGACCAGTCAGAGGAGTTCTGCAGAGCAGCTGCTGTGTTGGTGGGAGGGGATCAGGCTGGGACCAGTCAGAGGAGTTCTGCAGAGCAGCTGCTGTGTTCTAGGAGGACCGAGTTTGTAAATCGAGTGTCAGGACCTGTGCTCGACAGTCTATTGGACAGACTTCTGCAATGGAAAGTTCTCAATGAACTTGAAATGGAGAAAGTGAAGGTGATTCCTGAGAGGGCAGAGAAGGCACGTGAAGTCATTGACATGGTTCTGAATAAAGGAGCTAAAGCATGTTCCATAATGAAAACCCTTCTGGTTGAACTGGACCCCTTCTTTTGCATAACACTTGGCTTCCACTGAAACATGTTGGAGTATGAGACATTGATGAGCATGGCCAATGATGTCTGTATTCAATGATACAATTGGTCAGTAGTTTGTATATTGAACTAAATCTATTTACCTTAACACTGTTGTGTTCATTGACCAACATTCATTTTATAACAGGGTAGGATGTGAAGTGCTCTGTAGAAACTAATGCAAAAACCTTCCTAAAGTGTGATCTGTAGATACAGAACCGCCTCACAACTACACGCACTAGAATTATATTGTTTGATTTGAGATACTCAGAAGAGCAATGCTAGCACTTTGTCATGTGTGCTGATTTTAGACGGTATAAGCTCTATACCGTATTTATGTCAGATAGTATGATAACCTTCATGATTAGGTGGCACATTATGTGATTGTTTCAACAATAATAGCTATTAATTTTGATTGTATAAATACAAATTACTTTAATTTTGGTCAAATATTAAAATAAAATCTATTTTCTTATTTAAATGTATATCAATAAAGATTTCCTATGACTAGATTATCATTCATTGATAATTTCTTTATTCATTTTTTTTTTCTTTATTTCTAAACTGAAAGAAGATACGACACTACTATTGAACCCCAAAGGAGACACTTGTTTACACCGGCTAACACATACACACAACAATAAAGACACTACAATGGGCATACAGAACCAAAAAGCTGGATTTTATTCACCCTTATGATCTCGTGTCCCACCCTCAATTATGTCCCACCCTCAATTATGTCCCACCCTCAATTTGGGAATTCGCATTGGTTTGATTGGGTAGTGGATGGAGTAAATACAGTTCTCTCTTCAGGACAAAACAAGCTTCCCGAGTGTTCCCATGTGCATCGTACAATGGCGGCCACATCCTGCTTGAGAGAGGAGACGCTCTGCTCCAGCAGCTAAGAGAAATCATGCAGCATTGTTCAACACCCAACTTACACAAGTTATAGACTTCCCTGGGCCTCATTTAGGCAGATAGATCAGCCAGACACTCAAAAAGTTGATTGATGTAGATAGAAGGGTACATACAGTGGGCCTGTGCCTGCACTACAGTTGACCCCTGACAGAGGGCATGCTGTGGTAGAAGACCTTCCTTGCCTCTCTGACTGACTACAACCACACTCTGCTCCTACACAGATGATGGCAGGGGACAGGAGAAAGTGAGTGAGTGTGTGTGAGAGAGAGTAGTTACTGAACTTGACTGTGTTAAGTTAGTGTGTGTGTGTGTGTGTGTCTGATTGGTCCTGGCTGTATTGAGCTGTTCTCTGTCCTCGGTGTGTTGTTCCCTGTCCTCAGTGTGTTGTTCTCTGTCCTCAGTGTGTTGTTCTCTGTCCTCAGTGTGTTATTCTCTGTCCTCAGTGTGTTGTTCTCTGTCCTCAGTGTGTTGTTCTCTGTCCTCAGTGTGTTGTTCTCTGTCCTCAGTGTGTTGTTCTCTGTCCTCTGTGTTTATTCTCTGTCCTCAGTGTGTTGTTCCCTGTCCTCAGTGTGTTGTTCCCTGTCCTCAGTGTGTTGTTCCCTGTCCTCGGTGTGTTGTTCCCTGTCCTCAGTGTGTTGTTCTCTGTCCTCGGTGTGTTGTTCCCTGTCCTCAGTGTGTTGTTCTCTTTCCTCTGTGTTATTCTCTGTCCTCAATGCAGCATTAATGTTCAACAGCTCCTCCACATCCTGCTGTAGGGTCCTCAGAGCAGCTCAGCAACACACACACACCAGGTCTCTACATCCCTCTGGAGTCATCCTCACTCCCTCCAGAGACAACACCAGGTCTCTACATCCCTCTGGACAGGAAGGTATCAGGTGTTATTACAATTTATTTGACCAGTTAAGACAAATTCTTATTTACAATTACAGCCTACCCTTGACGACGCTGGGCCAATTGTGCGCCGCCCTGTGGGACTCCCAATCACGGCCAGATGTGATTCAGCCTGGATTCAAACCAGGGACTCTAGTGACGCCTCTTGCACTGAGATGCAGCACCTTAGACCACTGCGCCACTCGTGCCACGATACAGTATGAATGCAGTATTAGTCCCCGGCTTATCCTTACTACCTGGGTCCAGGTTTGCAGGCAAGTCCCAGGCTTATCCTTAGTATCCTGTTGCTTTGGCTCTGTACTCCAGCACTTTAGATTTTAATTAATACAATGACTATGAGGTTAAAGTGCAGACTGTTAGCTTTAATTTTAGGGTATTTTCCATATAAGTTGAACCTTTAGGAAATTACACCACTTTATGTACATAGTCCCCCCATAGTCCCCCCAAAAGTATTGGGACAAATTCAGTTACGTATGTGTATTAAAGTAGTCAAAAGTTTAATATTTGGTCCCATATTCATAGCATGCAATGATTATACCAACAGCTTGTTGGATGCATTTGCTGTTTGTTTTGGCTGTGTTTCATATTATTTTGTGCCCAATAGAAATTAATAGTAAGTAATGTATTGTGTCATTTTGGAGTCACTTTTATTGTAAGTAAGAATATAGTGTGTTTATAAACACTTCTATATTAACGTGGATGCAACCATTATTACGGATAGTCCTAAATTAATCATGAATAATGATGAGTGAGAAAGTTACAGATGCACAAATATTATACCCCCCAAAACATGCTAACCTCCCCTGTTACTGTAGTGGTGAGAGGTTAGCATGTCTTGGAGGTATGATAGTTGTGCGTCTAACTTTCTCATTCATCATTAATCACAATTATTCACTCATCATTATTTTCCTGCTCTAGGTCATGACCTCCACCCCCTGGACACAGAATTAGATGACATCATTCATTATTTTCCTGCTCTAGGTCATGACCTCCGTGTGTGTGTGTGTTGTGTGTGTGTGTGTGTGTGTGTGTGTGTGTGTGTGTGTGTGTGTGTGTGTGTGTGTGTGTGTGTCGTGCGTGGCGTGCGTGCGTGCGGTGCCGTGCGTGCGTGCGTGCGTGCGTGAGATAAAATTGGGGAAAGAGAGAGAATACCTATGGATGTGAGTGTGAATCAGAGAGAGGTGATTGTGTATATCCTCTCTCTGTCTCCCCCTGTAGGTGCCTCCAGTGCAGGCCCCAGTCAGACCGACCCCAGTCTCCTGGCTGTGCTCTATGACTACATCAAGCTGATGCCCATGGTGGCTGAGGCTAACCAGATGAAGACAGAAGCTACACAAGGTGATGTCAGACAAACACAAGATTACACCTTTAATCCTGTAATAGATTTCCTCATTGGTCACGACCTACATGTCAACGCAGCAACGTTTTCAACAGTGGGATTAACATAATTTGCTCATACTCCAAACATGATGTTATTCTGGAATGTATCAACGTCTCCCAAAACCAATGTCCTCTATTCATTTGTGAGAAAAAAGATAACATTTCAAATTTTTAAAAATCACTGTTTGTATTGATTAGTGGATGTAGGCTAAATCATAACTTGAATGATGTCATCTATTCTGTGTCCAGGGGTGGAGGTCATGTCCTAGAGCAGGAAAATAATGAAATATGTCATCTAATTCTGTGTCCAGGGGTGGAGGTCATGACCTAGAGCAGGAAAATAATGAATGATGTCATCTAATTCTGTGTCCAGGGGGTGGAGGTCATGACCTAGAGCAGGAAAATAATGAATGATGTATCTAATTCTGTGTCCAGGGGGTGGAGGTCATGACCTAGAGCAGGAAAATAATGATGAGTGAATAATTGTTGATAATGGAAATGAGAAAGTTAGACGCACAACTACATACCTCCAAGACATGCTAACCTCTCACCACTACAGTAACAGGGGAGGTTAGCATGTTTGGGGGGTATAATATTTGTGCATCTGTAACTTTCTCACTCATCATTATTCATGATAATTAGGCTGCGGTTGCATCCACGTTAATATAGAAGTGTTTATAACACACTATATTCTACTTACAATAAAAGTGACTCCAAATGACACAATACATTACTTATATTAATTCTATTGGGCACAAAATAATATGAAACACAGCCAAAACAAACAGCAAATGCATCCAACAAGCTGTTGGTATAATCATTGCATGCTATGAATATGGGACCAAATATTAAACTTTTGACTACTTTAATACACATACGTAACTGAATTTGTCCCCAATACTTTTGGGGGGACTATGGGGGACTATGTACATAAAGTGCGTGTAATTTCCTAAAGGTTCAACTTATATGGAAAATACCCTAAAATTAAAGCTAACAGTCTGCACTTTAACCTCATAGTCATTGTATTAATTAAAATCTAAAGTGCTGGAGTACAGAGCCAAAGCAACAGGATACTAAGGATAAGCCTGGGACTTGCGCAAACCTGGACAGGTAGTAAGGATAGCCGGGGACTAATACTATGCATTCATACTGTATCGTGGCACGAGTGGCGCAGTGGTCTAAGGTGCTGCATCTCAGTGCAATGAGGCGTAACTAGAGTCCCTGGTTTTGAATCCAGGCTGAATCACATCTGGCCGTGATTGGGAGTCCCCACAGGGCGGCGCACAATTGGCCCAGCGTCGTCAAGGGTAGGCTGTAAGAGAATAATAATTTGTCTTAAACTGGTCAAATAAATTGTAAAACACCTGATACCTTCCTGTCCAGAGGGATGTAGAGACCTGGTGTGTCTCTGGAGGGAGTGAGGATGACTCCAGAGGGATGTAGAGACCTGGTGTGTGTGTGTTGCTGAGCTGCTCTGAGGACCCTACAGCAGGATGTGGAGGCTGTTGAACATTAATGCTGCATTTGAGGACAGAGAATAACACAGAGGAAAGAGAACAACACACTGAGGACAGGGAACAACACACCGAGGACAGAGAAGCAACAACTGAGGACAGGGACAACACACCGAGGACAGGAAAAAACTATCACTGAGGACAGGGAACAACACACTGAGGACAGAGGAAGCAACACACTGAGGACAGAGTAATAACAACAGGACAGAGACAGAGGAGCTACAACTAAGCACTGAGGACAGAGAACAACACACTGAGGACAGAGAACAACACACTGAGGACAGAGAATTCAACACACTGGAGG
>NC_036849.1:25792098-25804285 GCF_002910315.2 Salvelinus sp. IW2-2015
TGTGATGTGTGATGTGTGTGTGTGTGTGTGTGTGTGTGTGTGTGTGTGTGTGTGTGTGTGTGTGTGTGTGTGTGTGTGTGTGTGTGTGTGTGTGTGTGTGTGTGTGTTGTGTGTGTGTGTGTGTGTGTGTGCTGCGTTGCGTGCGTGCGTGCGTTGCGGTGCGCGTGGCGTGCGTGCGTGAGATAAAATGGGGAAAGAGAGAGAATACCTATGGATGTGAGTGTGAATCAGAGAGAGGTGATTGTGTATATCCTCTCTCTGTCTCCCCCTGTAGGTGCCTCCAGTGCAGGCCCCAGTCAGACCGACCCCAGTCTGTGCTCTATGACTACATCAAGCTGATGCCCATGGTGGCTGAGGCTAACCAGATGAGACAGAAGCTACACAAGGTGATGGTCAGACAAACACAAGATTACACCTTTAATCCTGTAATAATTTCCTCATTGGTCACGACCTACAGTCAAACGCAGCAACGTTTTCAACAGTGGGATTAACATAATTTGCTCATACTCCAATACATGATGTTATTCTGGAAATGTATCAACGTCTCCCAAAACCAATGTCCTTTTCATGAGTTTGTGAGAAAAAGATAACATTTCAAATTTTTTAAAAATCACTGTTTGTATTGATTAGGATGTAGGCTAAATCATAACTTGAATGATGTCATCTAATTCTGTTGTCCAGGGGTGGAGGTCATGTCCTAGAGCAGGAAAATAATGAATGATTGTCATCTAATTCTGTGTCCAGGGGTGGAGGTCATGACCTAGAGCAGGAAAATAATGAATGATTGTCATCTAATTCTGTGTCCAGGGGCGTGCGAGGTCGCACACACACACACACACACACACACATACCCCCCCCAACCCTTTGTCTGCTCTTTACACAGTGAGTGGAGGTGGATGCCCTCAGAGGCTGCGAGCTCAAACTGGAAGTAGTCGTAGTCATAGCAACTCCAGTTGCTCTGAAGGTAGCCAATGAGTCGGTCCTAGATGGGAGGCGGCGTTGATATGGGTGTAGAACTCAGGGACTTTCAAGTAAATAGAGTATAGGATAGGGGCAGTGGTGGTCGTCTTATCATGCAAGAAAGTATGAGAGACTACGGTGATTACTAGCCATCAATGTTATTTTAACCCTTAACCTTATCCCTAACCTTAACCCCATATGAATAACTCCAGCTCATGTTCTTGCTCATCAGTTTCAACCATGTTGCTGCTTTTGCATGAACTAAAAGCCACTGTCCCTTAAACAGGGACCTTTTCCAAAATGGCCGACATACTTTGTTTCTAGAGAGACGCACCAGCTGCTGCAGCTCGTTCTTCTGGGACAATAACCTTCCGTTGACAATAACCTTTGACCCGACCAGTGGGGTCAGGGACACCCTGCGGTTTACATTACTGTACACAGTGGGGCGCTCCTGGATCCTGAGAAGGGGAAAGGGGTCATTGCTGATCTTTTTGTTCTATTTTTTTCATAAACAAATGTATCCCAGATTTCCCTTTTAATCGACTGACACTTTAGCCTGTCGCATGCTTCCCAGTCAAAACAGTTCACGCATATATTATGACCATTTTTTGGAAGGGGGGAGGACAGCAGGGAGGGGGGGTGGAGTGGAGTGGAGCAGGGATGAGTTGGGTGGAGGAAACCAGTGGTGTTGAGAGGGGTGGGTAGTAAATGGGAGGGGGGGTGAGGGCGAGACATATATTGAATCATCTGATGACCAAATGTGTACAGCTTGAAACAGAAGGCATGCTGGGCCAGTCAGCCTACATTCCAGCATAGCGTGGGGTTGAGATAGACTCTTCATAGCAGGATGAAGATATCAGGATATCAGCTGCAATCTGAGGGATCAGGGATCTCATTATGACAGAGTTTACCCACGATAATATACACTCATTTTAGCAAACACACACAAAAAAAGTGTTCATATTATATAAATCATAACTTTATTTTAATAAAGGTGTATTAGACAGAGCAGGGTTACCATGACAGTACGGCTGTCACCCCCCAGGGCAGACTGTAGCAGCTTGGTGAGGACAGAGTCTCTTTACGGGAGATGTCCCACCTTCATCCCTACCGCCATATCAGCAAGGGCACTGCAGGGAGAGGATGATGAAGAGGAGAGGAGAATAGGAAATAGAGAATCCAGTGACAGGAAGAAATGTAGAGTTCCGCTGAGTGTTTGGTGACAGGGCATGGGTCTCTCCCTGACCTGACCCAGGGTGGTGAGGCTGAGGTTGATGGCCCTGTTTGCGCCGGTCGGCCTCGGAGCCTGACACCCACAGCATATCGCTGCCTGCCAGGTCCACCAGGTTGATGTTAGACTGCTTGGGGATGCTCTCCTTACAGAAGATCTGCAGGGGGGTCAGAGACACAATAGGAACACCAAGAGACACACCTAACACCTAAATCAACCCCTGTCGTTACTTACCAGACTGCAAGATTTTTACATACCTATCTAATCCTCTCAGAGCTCCAGAAGTGGCTAGGAGTTAGAGGATAGAGAAAGGGGTTAGGAGTTAGAGGATAGAGAAAGGGGCTAGGAGTTAGAGGATAGAGAAAGGGGCTAGGAGTTAGAGGATAGAGAAAGGGGCTAGGGGTTAGAGGATAGAGAAAGGGGCTAGGGGTTAGGGACAAGGGCCAGGGACAAGGGCTAGGGGGTTGACTGGGAATTGTGGCTCACCTGTTTGAGCTGGAGGATGATGAGCATGTGTGTGGCGGCCGTTGTGTACTTTTTCCCCTACTGTATTTATTTATTTATTTTGCTCCTTTGCACCCCATTATTTATATTTCTACTTTGCACATTCTTCCACTGCAAATCTACCGTCCCAGTGTTTTACTTGCTATATTGTATTTACTTTGCCACCATGGCCTTTTTTGCCTTTACCTCCCTTATCTCACCTCATTTGCTCACATTGTATATAGACGTATTTTTCTACTGTCACGCCCTGGCCTTAGTATTCTTTGTTTTCTTTATGTTTTTTAGTTAGGTCAGGGTGTGACATGGGGAATGTATGTGTTTTTGTAGTGTCTAGTGTAGTTGTCTAGTTATGTCTATGGCTGCCTAGATTGGTTCTCAATTAGTGGCAGCTGTGGTTCATTGTCTCTGATTGAGAGCCATATTTAAGGCAGTCATAGGCATTGGGGTTTTGTGGGTAATTGTCTGTGTCTATGTTGCATGTTTGCACTTAGTCTTTGATAGCTTCACGTTTGTTGTTTTGTTTCGTTGTCCTTCTTCTAATAAAGAGAAGATGTATTTTCCACACGCTGCGCCTTGGTCCTCTCTCTTTCCCATTGACGATCGTGACATCTACTGTATTATTGACTGTATGTTTGTTTTACTCCATGTGTAACTCTGTGTTGTTGTATGTCGAACTGCTTTGCTTTATCTTGGCCAGGTCGCAATTGTAAATGAGAACTTGTTCTCAACTTGCCTACCTGGTTAAATAAAGGTGAAATAAATAAATATATATACAGTGCCTTCGGAAAGTATTCCAACCCCTTGACTTTTTCTACATTTTGGTAGGTTATTCTATTCTAAAATGTATTTAATACCCCTCAATCTACACACAATACCCCATAATGACAGGGCAAAAACTGGATTTTAGAATATTTGCTAATTTATAAAAAATAAACTGAAATATATTTACATAAGTATTCAGACCCTTTACTCAGTACTTCGTTGAAGCACCTTTGGCAGCGATTACAGCCTTCAGACTTCTTGGGTATGACGCTACAAGCTTGGCACACCTGTATTTGGGGAATTTCTCCCATTGTTCTCTGCAGATCCTCTCAAGCTCTGTTAGGTTGGATGGGGAGGGTCGCTGCACAGCTATTTTCAGGTCTCCCCAGAGATGTTAGATGGGGTTCAAGTCCGGGCTCGAGCTGGGCCACTCAAGGACATTCAGAGACTTGTCCCGAAGCTGCTCCTGCGTTGTCTTGGCTGTTTGCTTAGGGTCGTTGTCCTGCTGGAAGGTGAACATTTGCACTCTGGAGCAAGTTTTCATCAAGGATCTCTCTGCACTTTGCTCCATTCATCTTTGCCTCGATCCTGAGAAGTCTCCCAGTCCCTGCCGCTGAAAAACATCCCCACAGCATGATGCTGCCACGACAATGCTTCACCGTAGGGATGGTGTCAGGTTTCCCAGATCTGTGCTTCAACACAATCCTGTCTCGGACCTCTACAGACAATTCCATCGACTTCATGGCTTGGTTCTTGCTCTGACATGGACTGTCAACTGTGAGACCTTATATAGACAGGTGTGTGCCTTTTCAAATCATGTCGTATCAATTGAATTTACCACAGGTGGACTCCAATCAAGTTGTAGAAACATTTCAAGAATGATCAATGGAAACAGGATGCACCTGAGATCAATTTTAAGTCTCATAGCAAAGGGTCTGAATACTTGTGTAAATAAGGTATTTCTGTTTAAAATGTTTTATACATTTGCAAACATAAAAAAAAACTGTTTTTGCTTCGTCATTATGGGGTATTGTGTGTAGATTGATGAGGGGGAAAAATTATTTAATAAATTGTAGAATAAGGCTGTAACGTAACAAAATGTGGAAAAAGTCAAGGGGTCTGAATACTTTCCAAATGCACTGTATGTGTACTGTATACAGGCATGACAGAGTTGAAACCAGACTTACTTGTTCATTATAGATTTCCAACATGCTGAAAAAAACCTTCAGGAACAGAGGAGCCCATTGAAAATTACTCAAATCTAACCTATTTATTCAGGGTGAAAAAATGAATTACAAAAGTAAAAAATGTCATACACACACACACACCTGGTGCTGTTGGTTGTCCTGGTTGGCCCTGATGGCCTGAAACAGTCTGTCACAAAGGGTGGGCACCAGGCCCTTGTTGGGTCCGTACCCCACCATGGAGTAGCTTTTACCTGAGCCAGTCTGCCCGTAGGCCAGCTGGGTGTCGTTATAACCCTGTAGGGCGTTCTCCAGGATCCCGTCTCCCAGGTCCTGGAACACACTGAGGGAGGACAGACAGAGTTACTGCCCTGAGATGGGGCAAAAGGAGTGGCTAATAAGTCTGGCTGCACATCTGACTTGCTGCAAATTGAGAAATGACGTGACTAAACTTAACAAAAAGAATAAGAAACTATTATGATGCCAAGATCAATGATATAAAAAACTTTGGCGTACTTTAACTGAAATTATGGGCAGAAAGACAAATTCAACTCCATCTTTCATCGAATCAGATGGCTTTTCATCACAAAACCAATTATTTTAATGATTACTTCATTGGCAAAGTGGGCAAACTTAAGCAGGAAATGCCAACAACGGACAGTGAGCCATCGTAATCATGCATAAAAAAAACTAATAATGAAAGAAAAGCATTGTAAGTTTGAATTTTGTAAAGTTTGTGTAGGACAGGTGGAAAAAATATTGTTATCGATCAAAATTGACAAACCTCCTGGCATTGACAACTTAGACGGAAGGCCATTGAGGATGGTATCTGACTCTATGGCCACTCCTATCTGTCTTGTGTTTAATCTGAGTCGAGAGGAAGGGGTTTGTCCTCAGGCCTGGAGGGAAGCCAAAGTCATTCCACTACCCAAGAGTGATAAAGTAGCCTTTACTGGTTCTAACAGCAGACCTATCAGCTTAATGCCAGCTCTTAGTAAACAGTTGGAAGTTGTGTTTGACCAAATACAATGCTATTTCTCTGTAAACAAATTGACAACAGACTTTCAGTACGCTTATAGAGAAGGGCACTCAACATGTACTGCACTGACACAAATTACTGATGATTGGTTGAAATAAATTGATAATACAAATATTGTGGAAGCTGTACTGTTAGATTTCAGTGCAGCCTTTACATTATTGACCATAACCTGTTTTTGAGAAAACATACGTTTTATGGCTTTTCAACCTCTGCTATATCTTGGATTCAGAGCTATCTAATAAAACATAGGGTTTTCTTTAATGGAAGCTTCTCTAATTTCAAACAGGGCAGCTCTCTAGGCCCTCGATGTTTACCTATTTTTACCAATGACCTGCCACTGGCATTAAACAAAGCCTGTGTGTCCATGTATGCTGATGATTCATATACGTGTCAGCAACCACATCTAATGAAGTCACTGAAACAAGGAGTGGCAGTCTGTTTTGGAATGGGTGGCCAGTAATAAACTGGTCCTGAACATCTCTAAAACTAAGAGCATTGTATTTGGTAGAAATCATTCCCTAAGTTCTAGACCTGGTGAATGGTGTGGCTGAACAAGTTGAGGAGAATAATGATTTGGTGTTATCTTAGATTGTAAATTGTAATGGTCAAAACATATAGATTCAGTGGTTGTAAAGATGGGGAGAGTGCTGTCTGTAATAAAGAGATGATCTGCTTTTTTGACAACACACTCCACAAAGCAAGTCCTTCCTGCAGGCTCTAGTTTTGTCTTATCTTGATTATTGTCCAGTCATCTGGTCAAGTTTAGCTAAGAAAGACCTAGTTAAGCTGCAGCTGGCCCAGAACAGAGCGACACGTCTTGCTCTTCATAGTAATAGAGGGCTAATATAAATACTATGTATACCAGTCTCTCTTGGCTAAGAGTTGATGAGAGACTGACTGCATCACTACTTATTTTTATAAGAAACAATGTGTCAAAATTGTTTGCATAGTCAACTTACACAAAGCTCTGACACACACACTTACTGCACCAGACATGCAACCAAGGGTCTTTTCATAGTCCCCGAATCCAGAACAAATTCAAGAAAGTATACAGTATTATATAGAGCCATTTTTGCATGGAACTCCCATCTCATATTGCTCAAATAAACAGCAAACCAGGTTTCAAAAAACAGATAAAGCAACACCTCACGGCACAACGCCTATCCCCTATTTGACCTAGATAGTTTGTGTGTATGTATTGATATGGAGGCTACGTGTGCCTTTTTTAAAGTGTATGTAGTTCTGTCCTTGAGCTGTTCTTGTCTATTAATGTTCTGTATTATGTAATGTTTCATGTTCAGTGTGGACCCCAAGAAGAGTAGCTGCTGCTATCGCAACAGCTAATGGGGACCCTAATAAAATACCAAATACCATGAGCGAGACAGAATTACTGCCCTGGGGCTTGACCAGACAGAGTTATTGCCCTAAAGGAGACCAAATAGAGTTATTGCCCTGAGGGAGACCAGACAGAGTTACTGCCTTGAAGTAGACCAGACAGAGTTACTGCCCTGAGGGAGATAGACAGAGTTAATGCCCTGAGGGAGACAGAGTTACTGCCCCGAGGGAGGAGAGACGAAGTTACTGCCCTGAGACAGAGTTACAACCCTGAGGGAGACCAGACAGAGTTACTGCCCTGAGGGAGACCAGACAGGGTTACTGCCCTGAGGGAGACCAGACAGAGTTACTGCCTTGAGGGAGACAGAGAGTTACTGCCTTGAGAGAGACCAGACAGAGTTACTGCCCTGAGGGAGACCATACAGAGTTACTGCCCTGAAGGAGACTATACAGAGTTACTGCCCTGAGGGAGACATAGTTACTGCCCTGAGGGAGACCAAACAGAGGTAATGCCCTGAAGGAGACCAGACAGAGTTCCTGCACTGAGGGAGATCAGACAGAGTTACTGCCCTGAAGGAGACCAGACAGAGTTACTGCCCTGAAAGAGACCATACAGAGTTACTGCCCTGAAGGAGACCAGACAGAGTTACTGCCCTGAAGGAGACCAGACAGAGTTAATGCCCTGAGGGAGACCATACAAGTTGAATGCCCTGAGGAGACCAGACAGAGTTACTGCCCTGAAGGAGACCAGACAGAGTTAATGCCCTGAGGGAGACAAACAAAGTTACTGCCTGAGGGAGAGAGAACGAGTTACTGCCTGGGAGGACAGTGATGCTTGAGGAGACAGGGAGTTACTGCCTTGAGAGGACCAGACAGAGTTACTTGCCTTGAGGGAGAAGAGTTGCTGGCCCTGAGGGAGACCATACAGAGTTACTGCCCTGAAGGAGACCAGACAGAGTTACTGCCCTGAGGGAGACCAGATAGAGTTACTGCCCTGAGGGAGATCAGACAGAGTTACTGTACTGAGGGAGACCAGACAGAGTTACTGCCTTGAAGGAGACCAGACAGAGTTACTGCCCTGAGGGAGACCAGACAGAGTTACTGCCCCGAGGGAGGAGAGACAGAGTTACTGCCCTGAGGGAGACAGACAGAGTTACAGCCCTGAGGGAGACAGAGTTACTGCCCTGAGGGAGACCATACAGAGTTACTGCCCTGAAGGANGTTACTGCCCTGAGGGAGACAGACAGAGTTACAGCCCTGAGGGAGACAGAGTTACTGCCCTGAGGGAGACCATACAGAGTTACTGCCCTGAAGGACGACACCTCCCCCTCCTCCCTCAGCATTTTGTCCTCCAGGCTCCTCGGGTAGGTACAGGCAGGAGCGGTCTCTGGTGTAGCCACTATGGAACCAGTAAGTGTAGTCGAAGCAGAATGATCGAGGGCTCTGGCCACTAAGAAGGTCCTGGATGTTTATGGTGCTGGAGGTCATGGAGATAATTCAGCGGCTGCCAGCGTCCCTCTCTCTGGGGACAGAAGGGGAGAGACAGGGGGGACCAGTCAAGTAGGCATAGTATTGGTGGAGCACAACATAGCACAGGGCAGATTGGTATAATACAGCATATTATGAAAAAGCAGGAGAAATATTAAACTGGTCCCAGATCTGTTTGTGCTTTTGCCTACTCCATTGTCATTGGCAAGCTAAACAAATGTTTGACATGACAATTCCATTAGGCATTGTCAGAAGAGCAGAAACAGATCAGCACCCAGGCTAGAGAAATACCAAGCCAAACAAAAAGTAGAAACATCCCAGATCTGTCCAGAACTGACCTTGAAGGGTCTAATGCGTACTGCCACATTGACAGTCCTTCCCTGGCATCTCTGCTCCTTTAGCCCTCATGATCCTCCCTGCTCCTGTGAGGGACTGGTTGGGTGACACCCTGCACCCACTGACAGCAGCATCATGGCTTCCTCGTCCTTGTCTTCTCTCCATCTGCATTTATGAGAAGCCTTAGAACCAGACAGGTGAAAGATGTCCTGAAAGACATCAATTCAATTCAATTCAATTCAATTCAATTCAAGGGGCTATATTGACATGGGAAACATATGTTTACATTGCCAAAGCAAGTGAGGTGATCATATACAAAAGTGAAATAAACAATAAAAATTAATAGTTAACATTACACTCACAGAAGTTCCAAAAGAATAAAGACATTACAAATGTCATATTATGTATATATACAGTGTTTTAACAATGTACAAATGGTTAAAGTACAAAAGGGTTGTATTTACAATGGTGTTTGATCTTCACTGGTTGACCTTTTCTTGTGGCAGCAGGTCACAAATCTTGCAGCTGTGATGTCACACTGTGGTATTTCACCCAGTAGATATGGGGGTTTATCAAAATCGAGTTTGTTTTCAAATTCTTTGTTGGTCTGTGTAATCTGAGGGAAATATGTGTCTCTAATATGGTCATACATTGGGCAGGAGGTTAGGAAGTGCAGTTCAATTTCCACCTAATTTTGTGGGTAGTGTGCACATAGCCTGTCTTCTCTTGAGAGCCATGTCTGCCTACGGCGGCCTTTCTCAATAGCAAGGCTATGCTTGCTGAGTCTGTACATAGTCAAAGCTTTCCTTAAGTTTGGGTCAGTCACAGTGGTCGGGTATTTTGCCACTGTGTACTCTCTGTTTTTTGCTAATTCTTTCCAACATGTCAAGTAATTATCTTTTTGTTTTCTCATGATTTGGTTGGGTCTAATTGTGTTGCTGTCCTGGGGCTCTGTGAGGTGTGTTTGTGTTTGTGAACAGAGCCCCAGGACCAGCTTGCTTAGGGGACTCTTCTCCAGGTTCATTTCTTTGTAGGTGATGGCTTTGTTATGAAAGGTTTGGGAATCGCTTCCTTTTAGGTGGTTGTAGAATTTAACATCTCTTTTCTGGATTTTGAGAATTAGCGGGTATCGGCCTAATTCTGCTCTGCATGCATTATTTGGTGTTCTACGTTGTACACGGAGGATATTTTTGCAGAATTCTACATGCAGAGTCTCAATTTGGTGTTTGTCCCATTTAGTGAATTCTTGGTTGGTGAGCGGACCCCAGACCTCACAACCATAAAGAGCAATGGCTTCTATAACTGATTCAAGTATTTCTTGCCAGATCCTAATTGGTATGTTGATTTTTATGTTCCTTTTGATGGCATAGAATGCACTTCTTGCCATATCTCTCAGATCGTGTTTAGGCCAAGGTATGTATAGTTTTTTGTGTGTTCTAGGGCAACGGTGTCTAGATGGAATTTGTATTTGTGGTCCTGGCAACTGGACCTTTTTAGGAACACCATTATTTTGGTCTTACTAAGATTTACTGACAGGGCCCAGGTCTGGCAGAATCTGTGCAGAATATCTAGGTGCTGCTGTTGGCTCTCCTTGGTTGGTGACAGAAGAACCAGATCATCAGCAAACAGTAGACATTTGACTTAAGATTCTAGTAGGGTGAGGCCGGGTGCTGCAGACTCTTCTAGTGCCCGTGCCAATTCGTTGATATATGTTGAAGAGGTTGGGGCTGAAGCTGCATCCCTGTCTCACCCCACGGCCCGTGGGAGGAAATGTGTGTTTTTTGCCTATTTTAACTGCACACTTGCTGTTTGTGTTCATGGATTTTATAATGTCGTATGTTTTTCCCCTAACACCACATTCCATTTCCATTATTCCATTATTTGTATAGCAGACCCTCATGCCAAATTCAGTTGAAGGCTTTTTTGAAATCAACAAAGCATGAGAAGACTTTGCCTTTGCCTTTGTTTTGGTTTGTTTGTTTGTCAATTAGGGTGTGCAGGGTGAATACGTGGTCTGTCGTTTGTTAATTTGGTAAAAAGCCAATTTGACATTTGCTCAGTACATTGTTTTCACTGAGGAAATGTACGAGTCTGCTGTTAATGATAATGCAGAGGCTTTTCCCAAGGTTGCTGTTGACGCATGTCCCACGGTAGTTATTGGGGTCAAATTTGTCTCCACTTTTGTGGATTGGGGTGATCAGTCCTTGGTTCCAAATATTGGGGAAGATDCCAGAGCTAAGGATGATGTTAAAGAATTTTAGTATAGCCAATTTGAATTTGTTGTCTGTATATTTGATCATTTCATTGAGCATACCATCAACACCACATTCCTTTTTGGGTTGGAGGGTTTTTATTTTGTCCTGTAGCTCATTCAAGGTAATTGGAGAATCCAGTGGGTTCTGGTAGTCTTTAATAGTTGATTCTAAGATTTGTATTAGATCATGTATATGTTTTTGCTGTTTGTTCTTTGTAATAGAGCCAAAAAAGATTGGAGAAATGGTTTACCCATACATTTCCATTTTGGATAGATAATTCTTCGTGTTGTTCTTTGTTTATTGTGTTCCAATTTTCCCAGAAGTGGTTAGAGCCTATGGATTCTTCAATTACATTGAGCTAATTTCTGACGTGCTGTTCCTTCTTTTTCCGTAGTGTATTTCTGTATTGTTTTAGTGATTCACCATGGTGAAGGCGTAGACTCAGGTTTTCCGTGTCTCTATGATTTTGGTTGGACAGGTTTCTTAATTTATTTCTTAGATTTTTGCATTCTTTATCAAACCATTTGATATTGTTGTTCATTTTCTTTAGTTTTCTATTTTAAATGTTTAGATTTGATTGGGAATCTGAGTGGTGAAATATACTGTTAAGATGTTCTACTGCCAAGTTTACACCTTCACTATTAGACTTCAACAAGCATTTCTCAATGGCTGGCCATGCCTTCCTCCTGGCGACTCCAACCTTGGCCAACAGCCCCGCCCCCCCCGCTGCTACTCGCCCAAGCCTCCCCAGCTTCTCCTTTACCCAAATCCAGATAGCAGATGTTCTGAAAGAGCTGGAAAACCTGGACCCATACAAATCAGCTGGGCTTGACAATCTGGACCCCCTATTTCTGAAACTGTCCGCCGCCATTGTCGCACCCCCTATTACCAGCCTGTTCAACCTCTCCTTCGTATCATCTGAGATCCCCAAGGATTGGAAAGCTGCCGCGGTCAAGAAGGTACTTTGTGGATTCGAATGGTACAGTATTTCTGTTTGTTGACTTGGCTTCGAAGACCTTAATAGGCAGGCATGGATGTATAGGTCTGTTAACCAGTTTTGGTCCAGGGTGTCTCCCCCTGGAAGAGGGGATGA